>NW_007016392.1:19181-64198 GCF_000164805.1 Carlito syrichta
GGGGGGGGGGGGGGGGGTGAGAAGAGGAAGTTATTGATTTTAGGCTTCTAATAGCTAATTTTCAGTTGTCTTTTGATGTCATAGATACCAGAGTTTTACCCTATAGTATTAGAATTAGAGAAGGAGGAAATAAATGAGGCCTGAAGTTGTAAGGTGAATATCAAGGCAGTTTAATTTTTATTTTATTGTCCAGTCAGAAAATTTCACTACTGGGGAGTTAGTAACCTTCTGAATTGGAATTTTATATTGACATTGAGTAATGGTTAATCCATAATGTCCTTTCAGGTCTTCAAGATTTTTTTTCTTTTTCTTTGGAACATTTTCCCAAATGTTCTACAAGAAGTCTGGGGTGACATGGCAACTGATTCCATATTCATTGTATGGCTTTCTGCATGTGCTTGTCTGAACTAGTGCAACAGTGAGGTTTTTACTAGCCCAAAAGAAACTTTAACAAAGCGCCAGTCCATGAAGAGTTAAAAGGTTCCTTCTGTTAGACTAGACAAAACTGGGCAAATACATATTTTCTTCTAGCTGGGCTTGTTACTTAAAGCTGACTTGTCTTTTGTCATTAACTTACTCTGACTTAGTGTTAATTTCTCAACTGTTAAAGCAAGGGAATGACTTATGCCTGCCTTTGAAGAGATGGCATTATGAGTAAAGTATTCATGATTGGCAGAACACTTTGTGTTCTCAGAAAACTATTTAAATACTAAATAATAACATTCAATGTGTTACGCAGAAGCTTGTTAATGTATGTTAGAATACAGATCATAATGGAAATATGAGAAATGGATAGGTCTTGACAGTTTAAACTGCTCCTTAGTTGAAATTGCTAAAATGAAAAATTACTGCCTGGCATGCTTATCATTGTGCAACAGAGCCTGCTATCTGTGAGGGATTATTTTGCACTTCCTATCATTTGTAGAAAAAGATTATGTCCCATGAAATGGCATCTGTACTCACATATTGAATGTTAGACATGGTGTGATGCTACCAATTTTTTTTAAACTATCAGTAGCAGCCTTACATATAGCAGATGAAGGAAATAGAATGTACTGAGTGATGGGATGGGGAACCTAAAAATTATTGTGTTGAGTAAACGAATTCCTGGCATGGTCTCTGTATAGGAATACCTACAAGGTTTCTGCTTATCCTAAATCTCAAAATGTAAACAGAGTCCATAAATAGTGTGTTGCATATATGTCTGATGTAGTAAGTTTGTAATGGAATAAAAAGCAGACCAAAAAAATCAGAGGCCCAGACTGTGGTTCTGGCTCTGCCACATATACTCCATGTGACTTTGATTCTTTCATCTGGGAAATGTGTGAGTTGAGTTGCCCCTTGCCTACTTATCTGGGGAAACTAATAACATGTGGATGAGAGTGCAGGACAACATTGTGTGATATGGTCTAGTTTTCAGCTTTACCATCTCAGATGCCTGTCTTACAGGCCTACTGAATGTGAATCTGTCTCAGGGCTCCATTCACAAGCTCCCAGAAGTCAGTGAATCAAAGCAGAATGTCAGTGTATTCATGTGTAATGAGAAATAGCAGCACCAGAGGGGCCATCATTTTTTGACTAGCTGGTTCACTCCCTAAAGGCAAACTACTTAGGGAACTGTAATATAATTAAAAGCCTATATGGGTTGTATGGAATCAGTTAGATCAAGAGGGATCAATTTAACTTAACTTAATTCATGCAAATAAAGTTCTATTTGTCCCTGGAAACAAAGAGAGCACTTTTTTTGTACCAAAGCATACTCTCCCTGGGACTGGGCTCTTAAAAATGTTCGTTTTCCACGTTCCTCTAAACTTCTATTGCTGACTGTCCTTTTAACTAATTCATTATTATTGATTTTAGTCACATTTAGTCAGTTTTCCGTGTCTGGGAGCCACTTCTGGCTCTTCAAAATGACTTGCCTTATCTCTCTCTGACCTATTATGTGGTGATTGTATAATTTAATTTTCCGAGGGGAAACTTTATCTCCCTTATTTCTGAATTCTTGGTGGAATTTGTCACTGCAGCACCTCCCTTCCTGTCACTGGCTATTTTCGGTTAATTTAGTATTTAGAGAACTCAGATCTAGGACAACTTTCTACTCAATGTTTTTATTTTGAGAGCTCTTAGTGCTTAAGAGGCAATTAAACTTTTCAGATTTTAATCTCATCCTATAGAAAAAAAAATCTAATTTGTTGGAAACACTGGCTAGGCAACAGAGGAGAAGTAACATTCTCTTTTGACACAGTTTAGTGTCAAGTAACAACACAAGCAGAAACCTAGGGGAGCTACTCCAGGAGTATCTCACCCATCAATTTAGTTTACCTTAGGAAAGTGAAGAAACTTGCTCCTTGTGGGGACTTCTAAGAAAATGAAGAGCTATTGTTTTCAAAAGCTTTTTTCAAAGAGAAATCTATTTGAGACCTCTAAACCATACAGTTAGACTTTTCAGTCATATCATTCACCACAACAATTAGGTAATGTTTTATTAGTATGTCAAGGAACCCTGAGAGGAAAAGCATTAATGGAGTTTCAGGAACTTTCCCCGCTGCAGCTCTGATGAATCTAGCACTGCCCTAGATTCTGGCATCTGCTGATCAGCTTTGCAGGCTCCCAGCTTTACCTAGAATCCCCTGCTGTTCCTGGAATTTCTTCCCTTTGACCTTGTTTCCCCTGAACACGCAGAGATACCATCCAGGACACACATCTCCTTCTCTCTTCCCTCCCCCATCCAGTGTCCCTAACTTTTCTGTCAGACATAAATTTCCATTTAGCTTTGTGAGCATGAGGTTGTAAGGACTCCAGCTGATAAAATTCATGGAAGATCACAATTGCCTGGCTGGGGTTCTGCTCCTAGCTAGAAAAGTCGGCAATCTTGGGGAAGTGGGGAGAACTGCTAGTAAAGCTGGGCTATCTCTGATAAACATTTTAGAGGGAAATATCTTGCTCTGGGAGACCTAATTCTGAATACTCTTCCCAGACATTTAGGAAAGGAGAGATGAATTTTGTCTTACAAGTGGATGGTTTCTGGCAGAAGAGGAAAAAAATGACTCCATGTGACATTAGAATGAAATCCTTTCCCATCTGTGATAAGAAGATGGAATTTGGAATGTCCACAAAGTTCTGAGCTATATAATCATGTTAGAAAATTTGCTACTTGGCTAGGATACTCAGGTTGTCTTTTTTTCAGGCATTCCCCCAACAACCTGTTTAAAGTAATTCAAATCATTCTCTTGTTATGTGCTTTTCAGTGACTTCTTGATGAATGTGAACTTCAATCTCTTATTGTCCACCTATTCAACTCTTTCTCAAACTTCACTCATCTTTGCTCATTATCCCCTGGCCACACTGACCCTTTTCCAGTCTCAAGTACTTCATACTCAAGGGCTTCACATGTTTCTTCTGCCTAGAATTATATCCTTTCTCCTCTTTACCTGTTTCCTAGCTCTTGACACTAATTGCCTCCCTCTTACCAGTTCTCTCCACCATAGTACTTTCTATTACATCACTGTGTTCTCCTTTTTCATAGAATTTTCACAATGTAGATTTACATAATTATCTGTGATTTTATTTAATTTCTCTTTCAATAGGTAGTGAGACTTACAAGGTTAGAAATAACATCTGTTAATCCATCATCACATGCCCAACATTTAGCAAGGTGTGTGGGACATATTATGAACCTAAGATATCATTTCCAGTCTTATGACTTACTGACTCTCTTTGCCATTGTAACAAGTAGTAGGCATCTCTTTGGAAACCTTGCAATAAAGTTCTTAGCTTGTCTGAAAGATCTCTGTAATACCTCTGGTGCCATTTTCCCATTGTCTTAATAAAATTTGGCTTCCTTTTATCCATATTAATCTCCTTAGTAAACAGTTGCTTAACCACACCCTTCTCTCTTGAATATTTTTTTATCCTTAAAATAGTCAGGCTGAGAGTTCTCCAAATCTTTCCATTCTGTTTCCCTTTTAGTTACAAATTCCATCTTTAAATCATTTCTTTCTTCTCTCATTTGACTGTAAGCAGCCAAAAGAAGCCATGCATCACCCATGAACACTTTGCTGCTTAGACATTTTTCTACTAGATATTCCAAATCATTATTCTTGTTTTGCCTCTCACAAAGTCCTAGGACATGGACACAGTTCTGCCAAGTTATTTGCAACTGTAACAGTGATGATATTTATTCCAGTTTCCCATACCTTGTTCCTTATTTCCATCCGAGACCTTGTCACAGTGGCCTTTATGGTCCATATTTTGACCAGTATTTTGATTACAACCACTTAAATACTGTTTAAGAAGTTCCAGACATTTTATACAGTTTGCTCTTCTGCTAAGCCTGCTTTTCCAAATCTTCCAACCTCTACCCATTATCAAGTTCCAAAGCCTTTTCCACATTTTCATGTTTGTTACAGCAACACCCGCCCCCTTTAATATTATTTTATTACAAAGATGTGAGGTACAAGTCAGGATTAGGTACATATGTAATGTATGTTCAACTGGTCCTCACTTCCCACAGTTTAGGATCGGGCACCCTTAGTGTTGTTACATTCCCCTGCCCCTGCAGTGTCCAGTGACTGCGAATCCCTCCCTTATGTTATTATGGTTAATGTTCAGGTCCCACTTATGAGTGAGAACGTGATAGGTCAACAGCCTCCTTCTCAGTACCAATTTTCTTTCCTTGTCTGTTTTGTACTGATATAACAGAATACCTGAGACTGGGTAATTTATATACAGTAGAAGTTTATTTGAAAATTGAGAGCACCAAGATCAAAAGTCTGCATCTTATGAGAGCCTTCTTGCTGTATCATAATATGCCAGAGGCATCATGTGGGTGAGGGTGCACAGCAAAGAGCAAAAGCATGCCAGAACGCTCTTTTCTCTCAATCCCACTCTCAAGGTAACAAACCCATCCCACAATAACCACATTCATCCATTCATGAGCTCAGAACCCTCATGACCATGACTAACTCACCTCTTAAAGGTCCCACCTCTTAATATTGTTGTATTGAGGATTGTTTCCAAGCATTTATGGTTGGAATGTGTTTGAGAGAAACATTCAAACCATAGCAAAACATGTTAGACATTTTATCCCATTGTCAATAGAAATCACTTTCTAAAAGAATTCATTTTGAAAACTGGATAACAGAAAACAAATATAATGAATAATACCATAGATGTTAACAGTGATGAAATGTATGATGCAAACTTCGCATAATGTAGCTGAAGATGAACCATTTCTTTGGCAGTTGATTGGGATAAACAGCCTTAGGGATTCTCTACATTCAGATCACTTTATTTTTAAAAATTATCTTTTTACTCACAAAAACTAGATTAAAAGTATATTGTACCCATCTTTGACACAATCTATACATGTATGTGCATAGTAATTCAAATGATAAATACAGCATAGTCTCACAATTTGATGCAATATGTTAATGGAAAGAGAAAGTACATTGTGCCTTGTGTGGACGGGGGTCTATGCAAAGATACTACACTCACTGCGTTTACGGCATTTATATAATTCTGAGATTTTTAATACTTTATTCAATTGGAGGGTATTTTCATATATGATAGACTTTCCTTTTTCAAGAATCACTTGTTCAAGAGAGCTTGACCTGAAATGTCTTTCAAATTTAAACGTATGTATTTTTCTTTCCCCACATTGACAACTTTTTTTTGTGAACAATTTTTGCTTTCCGACAGTTCTCCCTTTTTTAGTACAGCTGCTTCCCTAGATTGTCCCTACAATACAGTTCAAGGCTAAACATTTTCTGCTAGACAGAAAAAATAGGTCTTGTGATATTATCTCTCGGGAAGGAAGGAAACATACATCAGCAATTATAAGGCATTTATTCCATGCTGTAAAATCATCCTGTCACAACATTAGTGTCTAAAGAATGTTAATTCTGCCGAATATAGTGTGACCTGAATGGATACTTTAGGTTTTTACATTTTAAAAATCTTTTAAATGTGGCTATTTTAGGCACCAATCAAGGAAATAAAAAAGAAATCAGGAGAATATAATGAAAAATTATTTGATATATCAGCATGAATTGGTGATATTCCATGGATCTTGAATATTTCAAAAGCAGAGATGTTTTGCACCATAGACTAATGTTAATTCTACCATGGCAATGGAAGCTGGTAGTTTCAGGACCTGCTGCTTTATTTCCCATTTTAGCAATTTCCATATGGCTCATATGGTACCTACCAGCAGGTTTTGCCAAGTAGGAATACTGAGTCACCTGTGGCATTTTGAACATCCTGCTGGGCTTGTATCAAAACCAAGAACAATTTCTATTGTTAGCAAATTCTGTGAGAAATCCTCATGAGGTAAATACAGTCCAAAGAGAAGGCTGCTTTGGGGTTTCCCTGAGTCAGAGTAAAAAATTGGAAAAAAAATTTTTTGGCAGAAGATACTTTTATACCACTGTGCTGGAATAGTCTGGGAGAAAATGGTTACAACAGAGAATATACATAGGCTGATTTGCTTAATTTAATTCCTTTCCAAAGCCTATTTTTCTTCATTTTAAAGCATCAACTTAATGTTTATTTCTTTATTAATGTTATACAATAAATGCATGAGTTAAATTCATTTTCCTTTAAAATAAATTAGAACATTACACTTGAAGCAGAAATCATATGTGATGATCCACTGCAAAGGGTGCTGCTCTCCTTTTCTGCTGTCCCTTTTCCTCCCAACCAGCCCCACATAACCCCAATAGCCATTCTTAAGAGATTTGCTTATATTCTTGCAATGTTTAAAAAAAAAAACTATTCACATACATATGTGAGTTCCCATAGAAAAGTAATTTTCTTTTACTTTTTAAACATAGATGCAAAGACAAGAATCTTTCAGTGGTAGAAAAATATCTTGCAAAGTCTGCAGAAATTTTAAAATATTAATTACATAGACTGCCTTTCTTTTAAAACGTAGCTAAAATTTTCATTGATTGCTTTTATGAGAAGTACTCCAGAATATACTGGTTAGTAATTCATGGGTAACTAGAAGAGTATTCATAGGTAAAACTTGGGTTTATATCTGTGCCATTCTTTATTTCTAAAGAGAGGGGCCAATGTGAGTGGTGGCTGGACTCTTTTAAGAACCAGGAGACCTGGGTTCATTCTAGATTCTTCTTTGCCTCTGCTCTCTGTATGATTTATTTACTTCTGACCTCTGAGATCTACAAGAAGTTCCTCGACTCTAAAGTTCTGGAATTCTGTACAATGCATCAATATGTTTGCAAATTGAATAAATTATTTTGGCTGAGAGAAAATTTGCGTGTTAGTATAGTAAAAGATGGATAGCAATTGAGTTATAGAATCTGGAGTTGAACTGCCTGGGCTTGAAACACTCTTATCTGCTTTTAGGGGTGTATGACCCAGAACAAATTCCATACCCTTCTTTTTTTAAAAACTCAATTGTTTTATCTAGAAAGGGGGTGAGAATAAGCCATATCTTGTAGGCAGCTTAAGGGTTAAATAAGGTAGTAAGTACAGAATACTCAGAAAAACGATATGCAGAAAAATGAAACTGGACTTCTACCTATCACAATATACAAAAATCAGCTCTAAATGAATCAAAGACCTAAGTGTAAAACCTAAAACTATACAAATCCTGGAAGAAAATGTAGGAAACACCCTTATGCACATCGGAGTAGGCAACAAATTCTTGACCAAGTCCCCAAAAGTGAATGCCATTAAAGCTAAGAAGACAGGTGGGACCTAATCAAACTGAAAAGCTTTTGCACAGTCAAAGAAATCATCAAGAGAATGAAGAGACAACCCACAGAATGGGAAAAAAAATATTTTCCAGTTATGTATCTAACAAATGCTTAACATTCAGGAAAACTACAAGGAACTCAAAGTGTAAGAAAATAATCAAAAACCCCATTAAAAAGTGAGCAACGAACATGAATAGACACTTTTTAAAAGAAGACATACACGCAGCCAACAGACACATGAAAAAAATGCTCAGCCTCACTAATCATCAGAGAAATGTAAACCAAAACTGCAATGAGATACCGCCTAATTCCAGTAAGGATGGCTGTCATTAATACCAAAGACAATACAGAGAAAAGGAAATGCTTCTACACTGTTGGTGGAAGTACAAGCTAATTTAACCTCTGCGGGAAGCAATTTGGTGATTCCTAAAAGAACTGCCCATTTCCTGGGAATATACCCAGAGGATTATAAATCATTCTACAAAAAAGACACCTGCACATGTTTATTGCCACACTATTCACAATAGCAAAAACATGAAACCAACCCCGCTGTCAATCAAAAGTGGACTGGATAAAGAAAGTGTGTTACATATACATGATGGAGTATTACGTAGCCATAAAGAAGAACAAAATCATGGACTTTAGAGCAAGTTGAATGGAGTTGATGACCATCATACTTAGTGATCTATCACAGAGAAAAATAACTGAATACCGCATTGTCTCCCTTATAAGTGGGACCTGAACATTAATCTCATTAGCATAGGAGAGGGATTGACAGTTGCTGGGCACTGCTTCAGGAGGGAAGGGGTCACATAACAACACAAAGGGTACCTGGTCCTATACCAGGGAGAGTGAGGGTCAGTTGGAGGCCCAAAATTCACTGGCATACAACCTGCAGCCTACTTGTGTAGTTAATCTTTTCTTATACCCCACATGTCTATAATAAAACAATTTAACAAAAAGCAATAAAATACATGTTAATTCTCATTAAGTTTTGCAGGTATCTATTTGCATAAGTGTTTTACATGAAGCCCGGGGAAATTCTTGGGACAATAATTTGCCCAACTTCAATAATTTGATTTAACTGTACATAGATATTTGTAAACAGATGGAATGGCCCTATGATAACTAGATTATGAGAACTGTGGGACTCTTGAGAAGGAATTCTTTGTATAAGAAGGAGACCAGGGTTGGGGCTTTAATGTGAGTGTCAGGAGTGGCATGGAGACTGGTACCCAAGTGTATCTAGACCCAGTCACCCTTGCAGAGCTTGTCTACTTTGCAGATAATGAGAACTGTGTTTGTGAACTGAAAAGCCGTCCTTATTAAAAATTTTTTTTTTTGCAGAATCTGCTAATTGTCTCCAGTATTTTGCCCACCATCTATAGTAATAGAATTTTTCCTGGACATGTGGCCTTCTAGAGAAAACACTACATTTCCAACTCCCTTTTGGTATAGTATGACAAAGTAACTAAATTTTGACCAATGGACAAAAACAGAGATGATATGTATAATTCCTATACTTTATTCTTAAATGGAATGTGTGTGACCTCCTCTTGCCTCTTTTACTTTTTCTGCTGGCTGGATTATAATGTGATAACTGGAGCTAGAGGAGCCATCTTGGACTATGAGATGAAAATCAGTTTTAAGAATGTCTGAACAACAAGATGGAAGAAGTCAGAATCTCTGACACTGTGGTATTTGTCATGGACTGCTTATACCTGGACTATTACATGAGAGATAAATAAACTATCTTGTTTAAGTTATTATTTTATTTTATTTTGTTAATTAAGCCTATTTTGTAAGTAATAAAACTACAATAGCAGTTTTGGGGATAAATAAGCTGTGATTGAACCTACTCAAACTACCCTGTTCCTGAGTATAACTTGCAAAAAGGGGGTACTCCTTCTCCCTTTCTAGTAGCCCATTGAGTTTGCAGGTCATGGTAAGAGGATCTAGAGTCCAGGACATGAATGATAATTAGCATGCATGTCTCTGGAGAAAGATCCATACTGATTCAACAGAGTTATCAGATTGACTGTCTGTTGAGTATAAGAGTTAGCTTTGCAAGTGCTAACAGGAAATATGCTTATACAGTGAAAATTATGTAATAAAAGATAGAATGTCAATTTCTTAGACATGACCTGGTTGGAATTTGTATCAAGAGTCTTTGTAACACAGGCATTGAGTTTGTATCATTTTATATCACAGACGTTGAGTGACAAACCATTTTATGTATAGCAATTTTATAACATCTAGACATATGGCATAATATTGTCTTATTATGAGTACTCTCATACAAGTATAAAGCTTTTGAAGAGTAATCCAGTATTATTTCACCCAATAAACATTCTACATGATATTAAAAGGCCTAGTTGTGTTTCCTGACATTAACTTCAGCAAAAAGTTAATGATGACTCATTTGCAAACTTACATCTTTTAAGAAGTTCCTTGCATTTGTCTACTAAAACATCTCTTTTACCAACAGTAATATAGTAGCTTTTCCTCTTAAATCTCACTTATTTTAAAAAGAAATATGTGCTAGATATTTTACTGGACCCTTAAAATTCTGGGTAAACAGTATAAATAAGATCCCTGGATTCCTAGAGCTGAAAACAAATGCACTTTAGGTTGTTTGTTTATTTTTTAACACTTGTTTATGTTACTATTCAGCTTTTTTTCTTTACTGAAGGACTCTGTTCTCTTTTAGTTTGATTTTCTATAACTACATCAAAAAATTCATCACGTTAGTTATTTTATTTTTGATCTTCCCTAGATACTGTTAATCTTGGACATTATTAATAAAAGACATTGTAGGAATGAAATCACCATAGGTTTACAAAACAGTAAAATCAAATTTCCTATTTTCATGTGATGAGGTTCAATATTTTATTTAAATTTTGTCCACAGAATTTGATCCTGTTCTTGGAATTGTAATAAAATCAGAATCAAAAAGAAAGCAAAGAGTCCTTGTCGGTAATTGACATCTTTCCTTTAAAAGAACCCAAAGAAATCTTTCACCAAAAACTGGGTTCTTGGTGGTTCCGTTTTTTAACATCTGAAGGATCTAACAATTTTACTGCTCACAGTGCATTAACATTTGGATCTTTTTTTATTCAGGTGAAGTTTTTATCATTACATTTTATTGTTTTCAATTTGAATATCTAGACATATGGCATAACATGTATGAATTAAAATGCTGATCTTTTGTTTAAAACTTTGAGGATCTATTCAAATGTGGGCTTTGTCCCTTTCTACCAAATAACCTAAAATATTGTACTGAATATACACCTTTGTTTAATTTATTTTATATTGAATTCTGGCAAACATTACTTTTTAAAAATAGTATTGTAGGTCTTGTTCGTTAGGAGATGGAAATTTGTCTAAAAGAGGTTTATTAGAAAGTGCCACAAGAAACACTTATTAACAAGGGGATATGTGAATCAGGATTGGGCAGAGGGAGAATTTGAGCTGTGTCACATGTGTTACAGTGGATACAGTCAATTCCAGTGGAAGCTCCAAAATAGACATGGACCTTTAGAAGTGTCTGATTTGAGACAAAGACTTTTGTATCCTTGCATCAGGCAGACCTTGGATAAGGGGTGTCCCGATAAAGAGTGCATAACCTTAGATGAGACAGCTTACTTGGCTCAGGACAATTCCTGGGGAGGGACTCAGTTGTAAACTGTCAGCAGGCAACATCCCTGGCATTAGGGGATATTTAGCCTCTGTAATGAAATGAGAATGTAGGTAACATCCAGAGTTAAATTTATAACATTTTTAGTGAGGTAAATGAGGAAAAAAATGCAATCAATAAGAAATAAGTCTGACAGATAAAACAAAGATAATAGTTGCCAAAATGAGTCCTATTTTTTTCAAAGTATATTAAGATCTAGTTGAAAATGGGTCTTGAATGAGATTATTCACTTTTCTTAGACTATTCAGAAAAAACATCTGTTTAGCACCACAGTTTTTTAATTGTATATATTTTTGTATTTATTGTTATTATTGTGGTTGTCGTTGCTATTTAGTTCTAAAGAAATATGTATTCTTTGTGTCTATGTCATATGCATATGTGCCATATCAGATTACAGTCTATTATCTTTAACTTTATAGGACTTATTTTTTTAATTCATTTTTTGTTTATAATTGAACAATAATTGTACATATTTATGGGATACAGTGCAATTTAAAAAAATATATTTTAGTTAGAGTCTCACTTTTTGTTGCCTAGGCTGGAGTGCAGTGGCATATTCATGGCCACCGCAGCCTCGACCTGTTGGGCTCAGGCGATCCTTCTGCCTTAGCCTGACAGTGCACTATTTCAATACAGGTATACGTTGTATAACAATCAAATTAGGGTAATTACCATAGCTATCACTTTATACATTTATCATTTCTTTGTGGTGATGACATTTAAAATCTTCTCTTCTAGCTATCTTGAAATATATACTTTTTTGTTATTTGCTATAGTCAATCTACATTGTAATAGAATACCAGGACATATTCATGGTATTCATTTCTATGAGTCTGTTATCTGCCTTTTGACTTAATTGAGAATCTTAGAGCATGAATCCCAGACTCTATGATTCTAGATTAAATTCAAAAGAGTTAACTGGAAAGATTTGCTTTTCGATATTTTACTTACATTGTGCTGTTAGAGGTGAATTTCAATACTTGTGCATTTCTAAAAAATAATCTATCTTCTCAGTACAATTTATTTATGAAGTGAGACCCCCAAAAAATGGAATTAATTTTTGGAGGTCAGGCCCCTTACAGTACAGGCTTCCCCAGCTATGTAAATGTTCTAGGAACCCATTGGCATTAGTGTACCAGTTGCATTCCTGTGAGAGACTGCATTTAACTTCAGTGAATTTTTTTGGAGATTCTTTTAACACATTTGCCTGTTTTATGATGGATGATTTACAAGTACACCTGCCTACACAGAGCTGAGGTTCAGCAATGTTTTTTTTAACCAAAAATGGAATGAAATTCCTGCCTCACCCTTCCTATTTACCAGATCTTGTCCTGAGACACTATTTTTTTGTTTCCCAGGTGAAAAGAGTCCTCAAGGGAAATGTTTTTTTTTTGTTTTTTGTTTTTTAAATTGGTGTCTCACTTTGTCATCCAGGCTAGATTGTATTGGCACTCTCATGGCCACCCCAGAGTTGACCTGCTGGGCTTTGGCAATCCTTCCACCTCAGCCTTCCAAATAACCAGATCTGCAGGCGCATGCTTCCATGCTGGGCTAATTTTTCGATTTCTTGTAGAAATGAAGTCTCGCCAAGTTGCCCAGGCTGTTCTCAAACCTATGGGCTCAGGCAATATCAAAACCTCAGCCTTCCAAAGTGCTGGTATTACAGACTTGAGACACTGTGCCCAGCAGGGAAATGTTTTGCTGATGTGGGAGAGGTGAAACAAAAAATGGCAGAAGCACTAAAAGGCATCAAAATTGATGAGTTCAAAAACAGTTTTGAGCAATGAAAAAGCATCTCAATAGGTATATTACATCAAATGGAAATTACTTTGAAGATGACTGAAGTTTAAACATGTATGAATAAATACACAATTTTTGATAAATAAATTCTGGGTTTTCTTGGGTCCCCCCTTCTGTGGTTTGGAGCTAACTTAATAATTAGCTTGACATTGGTGTCATGAAAATATTTGAAATATTTTAGTCACAGTTGCCTCTTAATGTTGATATATTTTGTTAAAATAATTTAGTTACGGTATATGATATTTTGCTATTTAGTAGTTGATTTTATTATTTTTGATTGTTTCTTTTAGTTTTTAATTTTTCTTAACTAATGGGCAAGTGCTATCTTAAATTGCAGTTGTGAACTTTGCCATAGCACAGTATAAAAAAATTCATTTGTATATGTGAATATTATAGTTAAATACCATTTTGTATTGATATCAATGAATGTTTTATTTTTTATGCTGTTTAACTGCTTTTAACTTTAATTTGTAGCAATAGTCACTGACAAAATTATCTAATTAATATGTTATGGTTTAACTTTTTTCAATTATGTTTTTTCTAAACAAAGCCTTTATAATAAACTATAGACATTACTGCCTACAGTTAGTGATTTATCATGCTTGAAATTATATATATGTTTAAATTAACATGACATGTATTTCCTATTGGAAATTGCCCTTGGTTAACATTTTCAGAGTGAGTATGTACATATGTCTTAATTTATTGATTCTTTTTAAACCTAATTTTTACCAAAAAGATTTGAAAATATTTGACGTCAGATTACTAACACCCTATCTAATAAAAGTGTAATAAAGAAGAAGTAGATGATTACGTCCAAGGAATATATAAATAAGTAATAACCAATAACCAGAGGGGGAAAAATATTAGCATGTAGACCACAGGGATCAACATGGTTCTTGAAGGTGGGCTTCTAACTTGACTCTGAATTTGCTAGGATCCAAACTACAAAGAGAAAACTGCTCAGTTATATAGCATTCATCATTAGAGAGAATAACAAGATTATTTTCAATATACAGATAAGAAAATTGAGATGCTAAAGTTTGTATAACCTGCTCAATGTCACATAGTTGGAACCAAGATTCCAACACTGTTAAGCTGACTTATGTGTCCAAACACTGAATCCTTCTGTATGATATAATTTTAATATCTGTTCCAAAATATCCTTACAGAAAACATAGGTGCAGAATCTAGAGTGTGTTGAATTACCATTCTGAAAAAGGTTCTTACTGAATTAATGATAATAGCATGTCTTTATTTATACTTCTTCCTTAGTAAAGACATACATGTCTAATGTACAAGCTTAAGTGTCATTGAACAGATTTTGGTGCTTCAGCAGATTCGGATTACATTTTGTTTTCACTGATATTCAAACTATTAGGTTGAACATTTGAAATGGCTGATTAAAAGGTTAACTGTTTTTGACCTACAAAATGAGAATTCCATATAATTCAACCTAATATTGAAAAGTTATCTTAAAATATGATTATATAGAAATAACTCACGGTTCATAGGATCAGGTAGAGATTACTTTTAACAGTACTCTGTTTCTGTTTTGTCAGTCTATGTCTTCTTGAAAATACTTGATGATATAGTATACAGAAAGCAACTTGTCCTACCTGGCAAGACACTTTTTCTTATAAGATTGATTTTTATCGTTTCTAGTACAGACTTACTGCCATGAGAAAATAAATGGAGTTAATGTGATTTCTAAACTGCGAATTTGTATGTAAACTTGAGAGACCTGGTTATATATATCAGTATACTAAATCTGCCTGTCTTCAAATTCAACACACTTTTTTCTTCTTTTGTGCTTAATGACTAAACTATATTACATCAACCTATTATAGTTTCTTATTTCTGCCAGTTCTTCCATATCCAAGCTTGAACTTAATAAGTTAAATACAAATTGTATCACCACTGTTGTTTATCTTCTTTCTCTTCTTAATTTATGCTATCTTGCTGTATATAAGAACCTTTACAAGCTATTAGGGCACATCTTGGTGGGATCTCCAAAAATATTAGGGTCACACTCCCAGCAGGGCCTCCAGAATGTTAGGTCAGGCTCACTGGGAGTGTGGGGTCTGGCGCGCGATCTGATGCCGCATGAAAGACGCAAAGAATTGCACAGAATTTAGATTAGAAGATATAGTTTATTTAAAAAGTAAATTAGAGAGAGGGAAAAAAAGTGGAAATTCACCTCCCCAAGGTAGGGTAGGGGGCCAAAGCCAGGAAACATGGTGACAGCCATAGGTAAAAGAGCACATGGCTACACCAGAGTCTAGTAAGGCAATGGTGGTGGCAATGGCCTAGCTGTGACAAAATGGCTGCTCATGGTTGAATCCTTTTAACCATTTCACTTGGATGGGGGAAGGTCATTAATGTTATTGGGTGTTGGTCTGCTCCATGTCATTATGAAGGGACAGGTAAGCACAGGTATTGACATCAGGTAATGGATAGCAGGCAGATGGGTGGGTTAGTCACATGATTGCTGCTATGGTGGTGGGCTAGATGGGAGGAGACAAGGAGAAAGATTTTTCCTGCAAGAGACTTGTCTGAGGATTGCAATCTACAAACTCCTTAGCAGAAAGGTGGTCTATTATCATTTCTATGGCTCTGTCCCTGTCTTGCATCTGATGGAGATTTGCCAGCTTGGTCTGCAGTAGAATGTCTGAACACTTCCTAAAACCTGCCTATTGGAAATTATTTATCTATGTCTAACCTGTGCTGGATTCAAAATGTGTCAGGGGTAAAGTCTAAGCAAACTGATTATGCTGAGGCAAATAGACTACACTAAAGTAAGTTTATTCTAGGTTTCTATAGGTACCTCCTTTAACAAGCCATCTTAAACTTTATCTGGAACATGAGTGATTATAAATAAATAATTTATTAAGTAGAAGTTTCATATCACACTATTCATTTCCACACACCATTATGAATATGCAATATGGACCTAATTTAAGAACATGTATATTTCTTTTAGCAAAAACATCAATATTGCTTTTTAATAAAATAACTACTATGTAGGAAATTCTGCTAGGTATTATGAGGGCCGTTGTTTTGCTACATCCTTACTTACAAGTAATTAATGTTTACAAAATGGACACACATGGAGCAAGTTCAGAACATGCCAGTACTTCTGTTATTAGTACACTTTGAAAAACAAGCTTTGACCAGGACTCACTGTGCAGTTCAGATGGTCAAGTTGGTGCAATAAGTGTTGACCACAACATTTACTTTTTTAAATGAAGCAATGAATGGGTTATTAGGCAATGATAAACTTTGTTCCCTGGTTAAAGAACTTCAAGTGTTTAAAAAGAAAAAAAATAAAATTTGAGTAGCAATTTTCCATGCAATAACATAATAGATTAAGCTAGGTTTGAAGAGAAATGTGATTTAATTCATTCTTGGGTGGGAAAGGGGCTGGGAATCGTCAGCTTCACCATCTCAGATCTAGTCTTTTCTGAAGGTTAAGGTCATCCATGGTATGGAACTCTTGTATAGCTCCCAGAGGCTTTTTGGGTCTGGATAATACAGTTCTCATCTTGTAGTTGCTTTCTTGTGAGCCTTACAGACTTTCTCCCTTTCCTAAACCAGGTCTCACCTGGCCCGCCCTCTCTAGTAAGAAAACAGATCAGGTCATGTCAGTTCCTTGTTGCCATTTCTAAATCTATTTATACCTCTACATTCAGATCTGCATATCTTCCAGAAGCATTTATGTTATTTAATTATAATCATTGTGTCATTTCTTTCTCTTTCTGGTTTGTGGAATACATTTCTGCGCCTTTTATATTTTTCCCTCAGGCAACAAACCCCAGCAATAACATGAATTATTGCCATTCTCTCCTTCACTTATTCATCTTACAGTGTACTTGCTGAGCTCCACTGTGTGTTCAACCCTGAGTAGGGTACATCTTTTGTAGAAGAGCCACTGCCACCTGTATCAACTCTACTGTTTACCAAAAATCAGTAATTATAAAATGATATTGTCTATAAGTGCAGTAGTTGGTTACATCACATTTTTAAACATTTTGAGCAACTTGATCTCAGTAAAATCACAGCAGAGTAACAGATGAATATGTAGTAATCATTGTGAGATTTCTAGCATTTCCAGACTGTATCTAGGTTTCTAGTGACATCATTGTAGTGGAACTATCTGAAGTTTTCTAGCTGCACCTTTGAGGAGAATCAATATTGCAGTATCAGGTTGGGCAATATAATAATTTGTTCACATGGGATCACTCTTCAGATAGCATTCTTCTCTAGATTATATCACTATAGAGATGGACTTTAGCATCCCAGGATCATGGAAAAATAGAGTTGGAAGAAACTTCAGTAATCATTAAAGAAAAAATAGCAAATATGTCAATAAAGTAATAGGCCTATGAAATGAAGCCGATGTCACATAGTAAGTTAATTGTTGAGGTGAATGGATAACCTAAGTTTACATACTGCTAAATAATTGCCTTTCATCAATTAATTTGTGTTTTCTATAACACTATATAGCTCTTCATCTTGATAGATAATATTAACCCAGGTTAAATTTTATTCAGGCTAGTACCCAAGTATTAGATGTAACAAATTAGAACCATCCACCACCTCCCCTCCCACCCTATTCTTCTAACCAAGCCTCCTAATATCAGGAAGGTAAGATCTGGCAGTGACAGCTCATTCTCTGTCCCTAAGTTCTGGCTTGGGTCTTTGATTTTGTCTAGAGTTCCCTGCTGGATTTTGACTTAAACAAGTTCAGAGTCCCAGATTTCCAGTCAGCATTGGGCCATAGCTGTTGCTACACTTCTAAATCCCCATGCCAATGTGGCAGCTTGTGCTACCTCTGATTGGGAGGTGGAGGGAAGAGTGGACAATAGTGAAAAATTGCTACATTTAGGACAATGGAAGCTGGAAATAATTAAGGGAAATTGTGAGGAGAGGGTAAACAATAGGGGAGATAATACATTATTGTGATTAAAAATGGAGGCTCAGAAGTCAAACTGAGCTGTGGCTTGGACTAGCTCTTTGTCTTAGGTAAGCTGGTTAACCTTTCTGAGCCTTGATTTTATCATGATCTTTAAAGAGGAGAAGTGTTTACCTCAGTGGGTTAGTGAAATATGAGTACATAAAGCCTAATACTGAAGAAGCATTCAATCAATGCTAGTAATGAGTTCTGATTTGAAAATAATACCTGATAAAGTAAGAAAAGGAGGACAGAGATACCAGTTGCTATTTTTGGTTAATATGCATTATAACAAGCAGAAAAACAAAGACATACAAAAAGATTAATCTGGAAAAATATAATGTGAACCTTCTAGATTTCTTCCCTTGATTAAACTCCTGTGAAGATTTTCATTTGTGTTTCAAGGAGCATTTCTAGCTGAGTGTTTCCTTTTTTTGTTTGTTTTTCTCTGACTGTAGTAAGAACACTTAATATGAGATCTACCTACTTAAATTTTTAAGTATATAATACATTGTTGTTTGTTGACTGTAGCTGCAATATTGTACAGCAAATCTATAGAAGTTATTCATCTTGGCTAACTGAAGCTTATGCTCCTTTTTTAGTAACTACCCATTTCCTCTCCTCTTAGCCCTTTCCAACCACCATTACTCTTTGATTCTATGAATTTGACTATTTTAGATACATAAGTAGAATCAAGCAGGGATGAGCAAACCTTTTCTGTAAAGAGCCAGATAGCCACTATTGGACTTTGTGGGCTGAGAGGCAAAATCAAGGATATAATGCAGATATTTATATAACGAATATATTCCCACACACTTTTATGATGAAATTCCAAATAATTGGGTTCAAGTTTTTGTAACATAAGTCTACTGATGAGAATAATTCTCTTTTTGTCTTGGTAGGAGAAGTTGCAGAAAATGTTTTTCTTAATTGTGGTTCAATATTAATGTTCCCTATCATCAAATTGATTACTAATGTTCATCTGTAAAAATCATTTTTAGCTTATGAGCTGGAAAAAAACAGGTGGCAGGCCTGTTTTGACACATGGCTGTATTTTGCTGACCCTGTCTTAAAGGATTAAACAAGCAGAAGAGCTATGAGAGATTCTGATCAAATTAACATGTTAGCAAGTAACAGTTTAAGTAGCCTCAGGCTAGTTTTGAGTTGTGAAGTGAGAAGTATAGCTGTAGTAGTGTCTGAACATATTTAGATATAGAGTGCTATTGGAAACAAAATTGGGAATATGCCGTGGGTTCCTGGTTTCTAAAAGAATGCACTTGAATCTAAAACTGAATTTCCTTTCTCTTTTTCCACTTGCATGAACGTACTGCAAAGAGGGTTGACAGATGCCTTCCTATGTTTCTCAGATGTTGTGACCATTTTAACAGAAGGAAGAGAACACATCAAAGGAGGTGCCAGAAGCTGCTCATTTCATTTTCTCTCTAGAACATGCTATGCTGGAAGTGAAATAGACCATACAAATGTAAATTAACTTGCCCCTTTGTATATGCCTAATGTGAAAACACTATGAAGAGGTAAGAGGAAATATACAGATATTCCCCCAGAACCCTTTCTTAAATGATATTTTTAGAAATCTCAAATTGTTTGGCAAATATTACTTTAGATAAACATCAGATTGGAGAGGTGTGCAGAAACCTTAATAGTGATAGGGTGCTTAGGTCCTCCTGTCTTGCCATGATGAACATCTCGTGAACCTGGGATGGACAGAGTGTTTTTTACCTGCTGCTGTGGGACATTCTAGAAGTTACATAGACTGGAGCGTTGAGGTCAGAAAAGGGAATTGAAATGTGTCCCCAGCAGGGACAGAAATACTTTCATCTTTTTGAACTAAGCAACATGAAGAGCCAAAAGGAGGTGGCAGAAAGCAATAGTTGAGGAGACTCAGCTTAAGTGTGGTAGAGTTGGTGGCAATGGCCTTTATTTGAGTTCAGTTAATGGTGACTGCCAGACATACATTTTATAGGAATCAAGACACAAGACAACTGTGGCAAGTTTGACATATTTTAAGGATGGAGTAGAAGAAAGAAAATGGCATACATAGCAGGGAGCCTATGGGAAAGGAGAAGGTGGGGAAAACTGTAGTACCTCAGAGGAGGTACAAAAAGTCCATAAATCAGTTATGAATTTGAACTCAGTGATAGCATCTGAGTTTCCAGCTGAGCTGTAGAAATCCAATGCAGAATGGAGAAGGATGGGGACCTCAATTTTAAGAGTACAAAGAAGATATGATAGAGATGATTTATGCAGAGTTCTGTCTAAGCACAATGCAGGACCAAGTTTGTTCCTCTGAAGCTTGAAAGCGACAGAAAATACTAAGGTGTAGGCTGAGGCAGCTGTCTGGAGACTGTTGACAGATCTTCCCTATGACCACTTGCATGCTAAATGAGGATGGGAATACTGATGAGGAGTACAAGAAACAATATAATGGATTGCACAGATAGCTAGAATAGTTTTGATGTTCTTCATAACATGACTAAAACTATGAAGCCTTGTGAAAAGAGATGATGTTTGGTTGACCCTACCACAGAGTTACCTTATCATTTCTTGAATAGAAAATTATATTTTTTGTAATTTTACTAAACAATCAATTTTTATGATTTGATTCTTCCTCTTCTCAAAAAACAAACTTAATCTCAACTCAGCAGACATTAGTTCTTAATGTATTTTAGAGCAGTATACTTCCATTGATGATGAACAAAAAAATAAATGCTCCCTCTAATTGCTTTTCTCTTTGTAGCATTCATTTAGGACTCATTAAGTGTCAGGTGCTGTACTTGGGTTATAAAGATGAACTTGGCATGAGTTTAGAGAAAACAACTTTGGAAATTATGTTAATTATGACATTAGGGTCACTAGTAGTGAAGAGATACATAAAATTGCTGCAAAGGCACAGGGAGATAGTAAAAAACTTTTTTTTCTTTTTGACAGAGTTTAACAATGACTTAATTGACAACAGGAATCATTTCATTAACCATAAATGTACTAAAATAATGTGTGGTAGGGCTTTATTTTCAAAAAGTATCTGTCTCTAAAGAAGAAAATCTAATTTTTTCTCTGTAAAATAGCAAGCACAATAAATAACCTTTTGGATTGTATAACGAACTCTGGTGATATTTATCTATTTGAATTAAGTGCAAAAATTCCTGCTGGGCATTCACTATCACAGAGTGCATCAGCTTTCATGGTTTGAGAACTGTTCCTGTTCAAATCAGCTTCATGAGGGGTGAAATAGGACAGAAAAAAAAAATCTTAAACATCCTCTTGAAAAATGTGACAAGAGAGATAAGAATAAACTTTACTAGTGACTACGAGTCTAATGATTTCAAAATAGAGTATCTTTTTAGCCCCTTTGTATTGGTTCACACTAAAATAGAATAATTGTCAAAGGATCTAGTTACCACGGTAACTTACCATCTTTTAAGAGCATATAAGTAAAGTCACTCAATTATAATACCAGAAAATATTAAACAAATTATAGCAGGCTTTTTTCTTCTTTTTTTAATTTAATCTTTTCCACTACACAAAAATAATGTAAAATTAAGTGTGGGTTACTGGTAGGAAATGAGATGAAAAGATCATTATGACATATTTGTTTCATCTTTTAGGAAGCTTACATTCCTTAAAACATTTTTTTTTTCCTGTCATATATCAAGCTAATAAGACCTGATCATTTGAGAACCAAACAAAAAATGTGAACCCTGTAAATGTGCTACAGATATATATATTTATATATATGCTACAGATATATATGTGTGTGTGTGTGTATTTTATTTTATTTATTTATTTTTTTACTTAAACACTGCCTGTAAAGCAATTAGCACAATGCCTTTCCTGAGTAAGCACTCAGTGTGTGTGAATGTTAATAATTCTCTGCTTGCCATGTGTCCTTTTTCCTGTGTCTTCTCCTCTCAGCTTTTCGTTCCTCTTTCATATTCTTTCATTGTGTCTCCTTGTACTTTCTGTTTTGTAGTTCCTGCTACTGACTTTTAATTCCTTTCTCCTTTGCTTTCCTGTTTTTCTTAACTAATTAAAAATATGATTAAATATGAGAGAATAGCATAAAACTAGTACTAGAATAACTCTATGATAATGTAGCAGTATATGGCTAAAACAACAGGTTTGAGTAGCCTTTGGCTTTGGCTGAGGTGCAGGAGATATGAGGAGATGGGTAAGAGAAAGGGATGGCAGGGTGAAATGTGATCCTAAGAGAAAGGTGAAGGGTCATTTGAGTAATGGGGAAAAGCCTCCCTGGCAGACTTTGGGGTAGAAGTTTCTATTTTCCTAACTAAGCCAGGGAGCTTAATACAATCCCTGCTACCAAAATAGTAGAAGGCTTTAGCATGAGGCTTTACCAAGGTACTGTGGAATACTAGTTACAGTTTTACCTCCATCATTTCATGCAGTGCATATCTTAGTGCAACAAAAGTTAGAAACGGAAATAGATACACAGTTGGCAAAAAATAATTGAAATGCACTGACAGCCTCTTCCTTCTGCTAAATCAAACATTCTCATTCCTTACCTCCATTTTCTCTGCAATTCAATTGCATTGGTTAGAACAACTAGGGAGTTAAAAAGCCTAGACAGCCGGGCTCGGTGGCTCAGCCTGTAATCCCGCGCCTTTGGGAGGCTGAGGTGAGTGGATTGCCTGAGCCGCAGGTTCGAGACCCGCCTGGGCAGCGAGACCTCATCTCTACAATAAACCAAAAAATCAGCCGGGCGTGGGAGCGCATGCCTGTAATTCCGGCTACTTGGAAGGCTGAGGCGGAAGGATCTCCGGAGCCCGGCAGGTCGAGGCTGCGGTGGCCGGGAGCGGCCACTGCACTCCAGTCTGGGCGACAGAGTGAGACTCCAACTCAAAAAAAAAAAAGCCTAGACTACAAGTTTTCTGTTCTCATGTATAGAAAGGAAATCTTTCTAAAATATAAACATCTTTTCCTCTTTAATAGTGGTAGTTTGATGGCAAATGATAGGTTGCCATCTTTGGCCCCAGTTTTAGCATGAAAAGAGTGGCTTGGGGAATGTAGCTCAGGCCTGTAAGAGGATGGTCCAGGAAAGCTCCCTGGCTTCTTCAACACTCTGTAAGGCTCTAGGCAGCTCAGGGGTCATTGTGATCAAAATACAGAATGGGCTATTGGAATGGGAACAGGCCTACAAGAACTGCCTGGTATCTAGTTTTTCATCCATAATACCACTCCCAAAAAGAATAAGCTAATCAATGGATGTGTACATTCCCTAGCAAGTCATTCCCATATATGCTTCATTTGAGGTGTTTTCCTTTTTACATTATTTGAAATCTTTTGCTTTCCACCTTCCTGTTGTCTATTTCTTCATCTGTCTATATGACTTGCTTTTTGACATTCTGTCGCTATCTAAATGATGCTTCAGAATGCCCTAGATTATCATGCATTTGGTAGAAAATAACCCAAGAGAAAACATACAAAAAATGAGTGTCTCCTAAGTATAATACCACATAATAAATATTTAATTTGAGCATACTTATTTAAATATGTAAATATGCTACACAGCGTAAGACTCTGTTGAGCTGTTGTGCACACTATGTTGGTGAGACAGTGATAAAAGTGTTATCTGACATCTAATGAGTTGAAGAAAATCACATTCAGCTTGTTAATAGTGAGTTAGTTGGAGAATGAATTTTAAAGAAACTCCATTAGAAATTTCCTTTTTGGATATGTTTGGGTTCTCTCCTCACGTATTGTGAAAAAATAAACATGGATTGCATCTTTTGTCAACAGACAAGATGAAAATAAAATTTGTATGATGATTATAAAGTCTGTTGTATACATCATACAATTCTATGTGTTGGGATCCAGAGATAACATGTCGTCCAATTCCTTTCGTAGTCAATGTTACACAGAAATCTCAGGATGATTATTCAGTTATGCCACTTTAGGTAAAGATGTTGTACAAGTGTTTAGAAATATTTTCTGTTCATTACGATTATTTAGGAAAGCTACTTACAGTTCCTTTGAAGCATATTAAGATAGTCATTTAAGTTTACATAATATTCTTTACAATTCTTTAAATGTATTGGTTAGCTTTTATCAAGTACTTGTAGGATAACTATCCCAGCAAGTTATATATGTTAAACATTAAAAAACAACATATTTAGGCTCATTTATAGATATAATTAGACTAGAAAATTATTTATTAAATCTTATAGATGCCAGACCTCATAGGAATTGTTAATCATTTCAGTTTTTTATTTTTTCTTTTTGAAGGTTTGCCTCTTCCAAGCCACTGTGCCTTAGGCTGACGTAGTTAAAAACCTTATAATGTGCAAGATTGCATTTGAGGAACTTAGAAGAAATTTTAAATATTCAGTTTTATACTTTAAGAATATTTACTTTTTTAATTAGGAGACTTACAGGCTTTTATTGGAACTTTTATTTTTTGTAAGAATTATCTTTTAATTTCATACGAATTTTTAGGGGAAAATATATAAAGCTATGAAACAGAAGAGATTATGAAGAGATATAGAACAGAGTCTAAGAGCATTTAGCATTAGGAGAATGAGTACTTGCCCCATACACATGTCTATTGGGCTTGTGTTTTTAAGAATATTTTAAAAATTTTATATTTTTACTTGTTTGTTAAATTCCAATAGTCATTCTTTGACTTTATATATATGTATGATGTAAATGTATGTTTCATGATGTCTAATATAGATGTTTAAGTTAGATTCAAGCCCAGCTGAGTGTATTGCACTTAATTTATCCTACTGTTTATTTTGTATATATCATTTTATGAATGAAATTATACATCTGACTCACTATACTTAAAAATATGTCATCTGTCACCTCTATCACTCACTTTTTTCTCTTTTTCTTACACATTTAGCATAAGTTGATCCACTGACAAAGAAATAAAAGCCACTCCATTGACCAAAGAAAGTAATTATTAACATTCTGTAAATGACATTCTAGGAATTTTTTATATGCAAATAAAAGCAATAGAGTGAGTGGGCCTGGTTAATGTCTGTCTTCAGCTTTCAGTGTTTCTGGGCCATTCTGGCAAGGGTAAGGTCCCTTAAGTCACAGGCTAATTGTTTCTTTCCTGCCCTGTCATTTCCTATTCGCCCCTGGCTATCCATTTTGGTGGGCTACTTCAACTACAACTTAGAGGCTAGATAGAAGACAACAGAATAGTTCACCCCATAATAAACTTTTTCTGTCCTTTGGTGTGATTTGGATTTCTTTGGAAAAATCTTCATGTGTGTTTGCTTCATCCACCTGAATACAACTTCAAGGAATCAAATTTAGTAATTCTAAATCAACCTAGTTATCCACAAGATACATATTTATATGCCAGCATCGTTCTAGCAACTTTGGGTTATATCAGTGAATTAAGCAGATTCTAGCGCTGTGGGAGCTTAAAATTTAAAAGGGGAAGCAGACATTAAACAATGGCTATAATAAATTAGTAAGTTATATAGCATTTTAGAAAGTGTTAAGTACTGTGGAAAAATAAAAGATAGAATGATGTCAGGGGAATTGAGTGCTAGGGTAGTGGGGGAAATATGTTGCTGTTTTAAGTAGTGTGGTTATGAAAAAGATGATATTTTTAAAAAGATATTAAGGGGGCCAGGAAGTTGCTATGAGACTATCTTTGGGGAAAATATCCTAGCCAATGTAAATAGCCAGGAGAAAATTTCCAAAGCAATACCATGCCTGGTACATTCATGGAAGCATGTGTGACTAGAAAAGAAGGAGCAAAGGAAGGGCGCTAAAAGATGAAGTCAAAAGGCAGTGAGAGCCTGGTCATTGGCTACCATAATCCTTGTAAAACTTTAACTTTTCTCAGAGTAAAATAGGGTGCTACTCCAGACTGTTGAGTAGATAAGCATATGGTCTGAATTATATTTTTTAAAGGATCATTCCAGTTTTTGTGTTGTGAATCACCTGCAGGATGGCAAGGGCAGAAAGGGAGTAAATTATGAAGTTATTGCAATAAGCTGGGTTGAAAGATGTTATGATAGCTTGGACCAGAAAGGCATCAGTAGAAGTAGTGATAAGTGACTCAGTGCCAGATATGTGCTGAAAGTATAATTAACAAAACTTCCTGAGAGATTGGAATCAAAAGTGACTTCAAGTTTTGTGTCCTGGCATTTTGAGGAGCCTCCACTAAGACGGAGAAGGCTGAATGCAGGGCAGGTGTAGGGAGAAATCTGGAGTTCAGTTTTTGACAGGTTGAGCTTCAGTTGCTCAACCAAATAGAGATTTTGAATATACAATTTTATAAGCAACTTAAGCATTTGTGCTAGAGTTCTGAACTGCAGATATAAATTTGGTTGCATTGGCAAATGGGTAATGTTTATGTAAAGCAATAAAACAGAGGAGATCATGAAGAAATGTAGAGCAGAATCTGGGGGCATTTAGCATTAGGAGAATGAGCACCCGCCCCATACACATGTCTGTTGGGCTTGTGTTTTTTGTTTTTTTTTTAATTTAATCTTCTATTTTTACTCTTCTTTATTAAATTCCAGTATTCATTCCTTGACTTTATATGTTTATTATGTAAATATGCTCTTCATGATGTCTAATATGGATGTTTAAGTTAGACTCAAGCCCAACTGTTCCTGAGTGTATTGCACTTAATTTATCCTATTGTATATTTTGTCTATATCATTTTATGAATGAAAGTTTGCATCTGACTCACTATGCTTAAAAATATATTATCTTTCACCTCTATCACTCACGTTTTTCTCCTTTGCTTACACACTCAACATAAGTTGATCCATTGTTTTGTTTTCAAGGTATTTTTAAAGATTCAATTTATTTTCAAAGATTATCTTAAAACATATTTTTATAAAGTGAAATCCTGGCATGCTTGTTGCCTCTATGTATTTAGATGTGAACCCCAACTGGCCAAGTTAGAAAGAAGAACTATAATTTCTTAAACATGTCATATGAGTATGTAATATAAAAAAGTTGCATGAAAAATTTGGGTTTATTGGTTGAGCTTTTTATAGATGAATCAAGTATTTTATGAGAACCTTGCAGAGCATAACGATTGTTAAAGATATGAATTGTGATGGGTAACATATATATATCTAAATAATGTGATGAACCAGATTATAGGGTATTTGGAATTAATTAATTATCAGAATTTGTTTCACATGTGTTTACATGTGCGTGTGTGTGTGTGTGTGTGTGTGTGTGTGTATAAACTCTCCCATGGGGATGCCATGTCAGTTGCTTTGCTAATTACCTCAAAATCATGAATAGCATTGCAGATCTCTGCAGTAATTTGTTTATTGAATATGATTATGAAAAAAATGCTTTGTAAAGATAGTTTTAAAAAATTATTATTTGAAAAGTTTTTAATCACAGAGAATTTGCATAACTAGTATTCATAATTCTGTGTACCCAAATTCCCCAAATGCTAACATTTTACCAATTTATTTTATTTTTTTCACTCTGTAAATGTTTTCTTAAATTATTGATAATTTGTATACATGATGCACCTTATATCAAAATACTTTTGTGTTTGTTTTTTGTAAAACAAGGACTTCCACTTACATAACCACAGTATACTTACCAAGATTAAGAAATTACACTTATATAAAGCTATTATTTAGTCTATCAGCTGTTGTCAAATTTTACCAATTATCGCATGTTTGGTCACTAATCATATGTCATTTACTTTTATTAAGTGACCAACCTTGTTTATAAAATATCACATCAACTAGTGCTGATATCTAGTTATAGAATTGTGATCATTAGCATAGTTAGTTAGCAAATGATTTTGTGTGTGTGTCTCTGTGATCAGGAGAGTGAGAGTTCTAACTGCTTGAATCTCCTTAGTAACCAGTTGATTTAAATGTCAGTGGTGCACTGATTCCCACAATGCTGGTTGTGGTCACCTCTTTTCCAGTACCATAATATTTCACATGAACTATTCAATATACTTTATAAAGTTACTTTATTTTTTTCTAGTTAAGTATCTGACACTATCCAGTTCAAAGATTCCTAGAGACGAAATGTCCCAAAATGTCATCTCTTTTTAAAAACATACTTGGAAATAAGTACACATGAACATTTTATATAATTTGCACAAAACATATGAGTGAATGGAGAGAAAATGTGTTCAGATGAAATTATATATAGTCATTATATAGTAATTTTGTTATGTAGAAAGAGGTGCGGTATGTGTTTACATTTTAGTGAATCTGCCTCTATTCTTATTAGTTACTGATGAATTAAGTCAAAATAGTATGATTAGCTATTGTCTACCTCCTATCAACCAATATCAGGTTTACTTAGATTATTGTTTTTTAATCTATGTAGCTTAGCACTGTAATGTGACTGATCATTATTTGATTCCAATTTAACTTTAAAAATTAGACATTTAAAAATCCCCAAAGAACATACATTTATTAATTGAATTTGAAAAAAACCGAAGGTCACAAATATATTTAATCTGTTTTACTTTATTAATTTTTAAAAGAAAACCTTCACTACCATCTCTGGGCATATTTTAGCACTTTTGGGAAATGTGTTATTGACTAGACAGGGTATATATACTGTTACATTTGCTTAATTTGCAATCATATAAAATTTCTCAATTAATTCAGTACATATGTTGCATACCAGGCAAAACTCAGTGAATCTCTAGCAAGTATCACACAAATGTTACCCATCCCATCATAAAAATATTTTATTCATGGTACTAGGGATTATTTTGAGATTGGAAGCCTCCCCCTCTCAATTGCTATTAAGCAAAATGAGTTGAATTTGACCAAGCAAGATCATAGAATTACCTTGCGGGTGATTACAATTGAAGTGCTAGTAATGGAATGGAAATAAATTTGGATATAGCATAAATAATTTTTTAGTCAGAGATAGTTAACCATATATCTTAGAATTTTTAATCTTATTTTCAATATAAACATGTTAAAAGATACTTTGAAATGTACTTTCCGCTAAACAAAGGAGATTAAGACTGGCTGATTTGTCTATTCACTGATTTCATTTATGTTAAATATGCAAGCACGTTATTATTAATGTTTCCATTTTTAATTTGAACAGAAGATTTCTACCACTCCTCTTTCAAGCTGCTGATTTAGTAATTGGTATGTATTCTGAGATTTTTAAGAGGAGCTCTTGAGAAAACATGACATTTTCAGCTCTATTTCTATGTGAGTCAGGATTTTGCCGCTACACTGCAACAAATATGGAATCCACAAGTAATTTGTGGAAGCAGCAGTCCTCTATAAACCTCTGCAAAATGTTGTGTTGCTAAAAGACACGTAATTCAATTTATTGGATATACGTATTGAAATGTTGAACTCGTAAACATTAATATATGCTTTTAAAATGTCACTTTTAGTGGAGATTTAGGGGATTGAATAAGGGTTTCCACTGTTAAAACAGTTTGATAACTGCTTGGTGTTTTGACTTCCTCAGAAAAGAAAGAAGTACAGATCTATAGGGTGCTTTGAAAAATGGAAAGTATCTTCAGCACTTGCATTAATGTGTGGCAATTGCAGATGAAAAAATAAAACTGTCCTTCCTTCCCACCCTTTCCTAAATGCTCCCAAATAATCCAGTCCTTTAAGATATCAATCATCTAAATTATCTCCATCTTCCCAGTGGTTACAGTCAGGCGAGGAGTGGGATGAGCATGTGCAGTCTGCTTAGGGCCACTGCTGGGAGAAAGTGTTGGCTACTGACTAGCAATTGCATTGTGAGTTTGTTCCCTGGAGGAAAATTGTGAAAAAGTGGGTGAAGTGACATACAGAGAAAGTAAAGTGGTATGAAGGAAAATGGCTAAATCAGGAGCAGATGAGACCACCCCAAAGGCAGAAAAGGCTTTTTTTTGTACCTGTGCTCCTGAGAAAAAAGAAAGGAATAGTTCAGTATAGTTTTTAGCATTTTGTGCAATTTTTGACAGGCAGTTTTGAGGCTGGTTCAGTAACATGAAGATGCAAGTTCTCATGAATATTTTCCATTGACGAACACTAGGTTTTAAAAATCATGATATTATTAAACCAAAGTAACTATATTATTTTTAAATAGTATTTCTTCCTGGATGATTAAAATATTTTAAATAATTATCAAATATTTAAAATAGCAACAGCAAAAACAACTCAAACTAAGAAATAATGCCCATAGCTACTCAAAATGATTTTAATGTAGATTTTATTCTGAAATGCAAAAGATTACTATTAAATAATATTTGAATAGGCATTTAAGACACTTGTGGTTTTCTCCAGAAAAAATTTTGCTATCTTGGTTGTTAAAAAGTGTGTAGAAGAATGTTATGAGTCATAAGGTTCTTGTATTATTCATGGGCCAACGAGTAAGTTATCAGTTGAGTATAATATAATTGGATGTTGTTAAAAGTGGGAATATTAAGTTTTTTTATGAGTAGTTAACATGTGTAATGGGAGAGCTAAGTCTATTGTCTTTTGTATCACAGGTTCTTTGTTATTTCAAAATCCCACCATGGTCGAAACTCATGCCTATCACTTTGAAAGCCCAAGAGTGCCCCTGTCTTTCCAGAGGCTCATGCCGGTGTAGAGCTGATCATGTTCTGAGATTACTTTGAAACCAACTCACTTTGGGGGAACTTAACAGGGCTTTATATTGTGATGGTTCATTAGATAGAAGAGACAGCTATGAAAGTGTTGTTTTCTAGACTGTACCAGCACATTCACAGACTATTTTTTGTTCTCCAAAAACTTTTCTTCAGGCTAGGACACAAATTCTCACCAGGGTTATTGTGGAGGCCCCTAAGGAGCCTCTTATCTGTGTGCACACGGCAGCCAGATTGATACTTCTTGAATACAAATATGAAACTATCTCTTCCCTCCTAAACATGTTTGCTTTTTAATCACAAAATTTGGGCTTTTAGTAAAATGACCAGATTCCTGTCTTATGCTTGTAAAAAAAAAGCCTGTGTACCATGGACAGACCTCTCTCACCAGGTTCATTTTGCACCCTAGGCAGTGAGTGTTCTAGTCACATAGCCCTGTATACTATCCTTTGAAAATGTGATGCCTCTGAGTGTCCCAGCCCTTATAGGTATAGCATCCCCATTCCTTTTCCACTCTCCTTTGCCCTGTCCTAAACCACTCTTTCCTATCCTTCAGAACTCAATTTAAAGAGCTCAGTTTTTCACTGACCCCAGAATAAATCAACACCCCTTTTTGCTACCTTTAATACTATGTACTATTACTTTGTAGCTTTGGCCATATCGTATCACAACTGTAATTAAGTTGTTGATTTTGTTATTGGCATTTCATTGTCTTCCTGCCCAGATAGAGTGTAAGCTCTTTGCAGACACCTGGAATAGTGCCATGAACATGGGAGATATGCAACAAATGCATTTAGACACACATGCACTTTATAAAAAAATTCTTTGGAGGTCTCATGATTGATTGCTTTGGTATTTGAGATAACAAAGACTAAACATATAGCAATAAGTGACTATTTTGTGAAGGCCTGATTTTTTTTTTTTTTTGCTTCCCAACTCTGCATCATTTCTAGTCACAAAGATAAGATTTTCTTGAGAAGTGTAGACAGAAATACACATTGAACTGTGCGTTCCACTTCCAAGAACTAATGACAAGCAATTAAATAGTATATTCAGCCACAGCAGATTTGAGGCTTTAAAATGATTGCTTAAAGGCATTTTTAAAAATTGACCATTTTCTAAGATTTGGATGATGAGATACCTTCATATTTGTATCCTTTTTTAAATAATGAATGTTAGCCTTTGATAAGAGTTGTGGATCTAGACAAGGGAGTGTACCTGCCATTATAAATGAGGTTATACCACCTTCAGGCCTCAGATGAACTTCTGAGAATAGATCTGTTCATCAAGTGAAAAGGCATTTCCTCTAGGAGGTCTTGGCCACTTCCTATTCTCCTGATCTTGCTTGAGTCATTAGTCAGGCCCCGTCCCACCCACTCCCCTGCACTTCCTTGCTCTATTTTTTTTCTATAGTCTTGAGTTTTCGTTGGAGCCACAGATTAAAAATAAGCAATATATCTTCTTGAGACTACCTTGTTGAAATCAAATCATTGGCATTTCCTTCCTCTAATTGGATGTTTTTAAATATGGGAATATTAACTTTTTTATGAATAGTTAACATGTGTAATGGGAGAACTGACTGAGTCATTTTTAGAGTCTATTGTCTGTTGTATCACAGGTTCGTTGTTATAGAATGATTAGCTGTTGTCTGCCTCCTATCAACCAATATCAGGTTTACTTAGATTAATGTTTTTCAATCTATGTAGCTTAGCACTGTAATGTGATTGATCATTGACTAGGGTAACAAAAAAACCTCTGAGGATACCACCTCTTTATTAGTTAAGACTATTTTGTGGTTGGGCTCAGTGGCTTAGCCTGTAATCCCAGCACTTTGGGAGGCCAAGGCGAGTTAATTGCTTGAGCCTGCGGGTTCGAGACCAGCCTGGGCAACTTGGTGAGACCTCTTCTCTTCAATAAATAAAAAAAAAAAAAAATTAGCTGGGCGTGGTAGTACATGCCTGTAGTTCCAGCTACTTGGAAGACTGAGGCAGAAGGATTGCTGGAGCCCAGCAAGTAGGCATTGGGGTGGCTGTGAGAGTGCCACTGCACTTAGGCCTGGGTGACAGAATGAGAGTCCAACTCAAAAACCCCCCCAAAAAACCCAAAAAACTGTTGTGTGTTTGTGTGTGTGTGTGTGTGTGTGTGTGTATGTGTGTGTGTGTGTGTGTGTGTTATATGTCTTAGGGGGGCACTGTAGTTCAATTTTGGAGCAAACATTGGGCCTTGTTGCCACCCTGAACCAGCTGGTCACAAGGTTTTGAGTGGTGACAGTTATGCTGCTAGCTATTAGAAAAAATAAAAGAAATACTTTTTTTTTTCAAGATAAATGCATAGCTTTTATGTTTTTACTTCTAACTGATAAGGTATTCTCATATCTTTATTAATGGTTTCTCAATATTTTAATAAGACTTTTATATTGAAATAATTTTAGATTTAGAGAAAGGTTGCAATGTTAGTACAAAGAATATTTGTATACTCTTTACCCAGTTTCTATAGCTTTTAACACCTTTATATTATATTATATATTGATCAAAAATTAAGAAATTAACATTGATAAGTTAACTAAACTTCAGACTTTGCTTGAATTTTACCAGTTTTTCTACAAATATTCTTATTCTGTTCCAGTATCCAACCCAGGATACCATATTGCATTTTGTCTCCATCATTTCAATATAAAAACAAAAACAAACAAAAAAATGAGATGGAGATTAACCAACATATTGATCCAAGGTGTCATGGATTATGTCAGTAATAAGAAGAATTAGTACTATATATCTTATATAATTCTTGTACATCTTTTGAGACCAGTATCATCCCATTGTAGCATTCTGTACCTGATACTGAAAATGTTCTTTTTTTTGAAAGTGGATATGTTTTGGGTTATTCACATTTATCCTTCACTTTTGTGAGACATCTAAATTGAAATTTATATTATCAGCATTCATTCTTCGAAGAGTCAAGAATAGAAGTAAGAAAATCATGAAGAGTAATTATGCAATCTGAGGTTTTATTGTTGTGTTTTCAACTATAAGGAAATTATTTGATGACTGTTGAACATTCTTAGTTTAGAACAAGTAAAATAGAGTATTTTATGAGGATTATTAGATTTCTGTGCTTTTGTGATAATTCATTTTATTCTAATATATATGGCACAACTTGTTTTAATTAGAGATCTTTGGGCTGAAATATAATTCCCTTACCTTTCAGATGCGGGGATTCAACTTGCAATTATCAAATTATGAAGAAAATAATTGACCTTTTTGTGTATTGTAAAAATATTTTCTTGGAAAACTTTTGCAAAATATGTCCAAAACAGATTTTAAAACTTGCTTTAAACTACTTAACAAGTAAGAAAGAATTACTTTCAGATGCAAGAGTATATTGCAGCAGTTGATAAGCATATAGTAAGATGATTGTTTTCCCTAACTGTGCAGAAATTTTATGAGCCTTGTGTTGACTTTTATATGTGGACTAGTAGATCAAAGCATATTGGAAATATCCTCTTCTTTTTAGCTATTTGGAAATATGTCACATTTCTAGATACTGCTATGTGACTAGGTTGTTCATATATTAGAATGTACATTATTTAGTAATTAATTTATATGCCTTAAATTGGGCATACAATTAGAAATTGTAGGTAAATAACAGAACTGAAGGGAACAAAATATGATGATGGCAAGAATAGTACAATGAATATAATAATTTATTTTGATAGAAAATATCAGTAATGTTCATGTTACTGATAGGTCATTTACACAAGGTAGACATTACATTGACTTTGCTATGCCTCAACAATGTTTTTGCTGCCTTTTGTTTCTGAAAATTATTTAACTAAAGGCAATCGTGCATAACGGAAATGATACCAGAATGGGAGTGAGGAGGACTTATTTCTAATTCAGTGATCTTTGGTATTTTGCTTACTCTCCTTGGATCTCAGTTGTCTCATGTGTGAAATAAAATGTTTAGACTAAGGACCACTAAGGAGTGTGTTGGCTTTACAGATGGATGATTTTGTAATTTTTTATTTACAATCATGTTTAGTCACTATTCAGTGTCTGTCTGGTTGTAGGATGAGATAGACCAAATCATAGGTTTCTAAAATAATTCCTTGATCATCAACATGGGATCAGAAGTCTAGACTAGAGATTACAAGTTCAAACCCTTGAAATTATCTGTCAGGTACAGAACTGAGTGAAAAAGGAGGACATAAGACCATGCTGACCTAAGGGTCCGTGCTGTTTCTTATGGTGCAGCTATGACTCAGCTCCTAAGGAGTGTAGTCCAGAAGATTTTAAGTGGCATCTTTTGAAAGGTACTTTCAAAAGATGCCACTTAAAAGCTGTTTATGTGAACTCACGATCTTCAAATGTTAGCAACTAATTCCACTTAAAGAAATTCACTCTGTGGACTAAATTAAATATTCAGTAGACTGGAACTCATCCTTTATATGCAAGTTTGTGATTTCTGTTCTATTTTAGTGCCTTCGAACATCTTGCCCATGACAACAGTAAGCAATACCTTTTCCATCAAAACCTAGTACACATAGCCATGCGTACATGTATATGCATGTGTATATTTATGAAAATGAAACAAAAATTTTATGAAACAATATGTAAAATACACTTATGTCTTTTATTTTATTCTATATAGCATGTTTTCTATTCTATTCTAGTCTGTATTTTTATATATCATTTCTTGAAAAATAATCACACACACTCATTAAGTCATTCTCATGATTCCTCAGAGGGTTGACTTATTCATTGCTCCTTTGAAAAATCTGGATGACAGTATTCTTGATATTTGAATGTGATTTTCCCACTTAGAGATCATAAATCTGAAATATTGAAATATTGAAATCATCTTGAAAGATGATTTCCTCAGCCTGGTATCTTAAGAACATTTCAAAACCCAATGTGAATTTATTGCTTGTTGAGGATTTGAAATTTCCTTGCAGCCAAAGTAATCTGTACTCTAGGAAATAATAAAGTCTCCAAGAAGATGACAAGGCTGAGTGCAAAGGTAGAAGAGAAGAAACAGAGATACGCTACTTAGGAAACTAAAAGTGAACATCACATTTATTTTTGGTAAAAAATATTATTTTCTTCCTTTGAATTGCCTACAAATGGCATTTCTGCATGCCTATTCACATGCAAATAGCTGTGTCCATAAGCATCCCTGTCTCTTCCAAATGTTTTAGTTGTCTTCTGGCAAATATAAGTAGATTTAATTATATATAAATACAGATGACTTTATGAATTAAATTCTGTCCATTTGATTAGTATTTTTATTAGACATTTCATTTTAAATCAATGTTGTCTACATAACTTCAAGTTCATCACTAAGGTTTCTTTCAGCTCTAAAATCATATAATTTTATAGTTGACAAGTCATATATGATAGCAGCTTTCATAATGCCACATAGAAGGCTGAAAATTCTCATCCTTGGCTTTTTATTCTTCATGTGAATGGAGTTTATTTTTGGAGAAAATATTGACAAAGGAAATTAAAAATAAATAATTAAACACACAAATTAAGATGGCATTTAGTGCTTTATAAATTAATTTTTTAAAATGTTGCATGGCATATTTTATACTTTGTATTGATATCTGTGGAGAAATGTCCCAAAACAATATATTTTGTTAATGGATTATTGAATATCACTACCATATTACACTACCCTTAATGAATCATTGCATCATTAAAAACAAAATAGTGGAATATTCACAAATTTGATTTTTTACACCATCTTAAAAATACATTTGTTTCTCAATTCCCAAACTGAAGTTGAAGCAATACATTATTCTTCAATAGCTTGAAAAGTAAGATATGTTCTTGCCAATTTCTTTTTAGGTAATTTATAAGACGCCCAGTGGCTCTAGTGTCTATTGATTTTGATAGTGCAGTTTGACGACAGTATGGACCTCTACTGTTAAGGTAGATATGTACCAGCATTTATCAAGTGATAACCATTCAAAATGATTTTCATACATTATTAATTCTCAGAGGACTTACATGAGGGTATCATTTGCATTTTATTGTGGAAGCTTAGTTAATAACAAGTTTGCACAATTAGTAGCAGAGCCCATGTTCTCAACCATTGTGCTACTGTATCTCCATATTTAGCTTAAAAAAGATGTAATTGCAATCTGCCAATAATTAGATCACCACACACTCTAGAATATAATGCGAATGCTTATACATATAAACATAGTTAATATTCATTCAGTACACAATGGTAAATATGTATCTGTTGGGTAGTGAAAATACTGAAAATTTTATAGATTGGAAGGTAATTGTTCATCATACCACTCCCTTCCCACTGCTCAAAGTTTCTCCCCAGCACCTCAACAGGTCGTCCATATTAAGGAACCGAAAAATTACTGATTGTCTGGCATAGCCAAAACCAAAAGCAGCCTTCCCCAGTGCTTAGGCCCTAGTTGTTTCTGATTGACTGGTTTGATCAACTGATTATTAAATAGTTTGAAATCATCCCTGCATATCATTGTTTAACTTGAGAAGATAGGTATAATGATTGGTAAATGAACACTGCCTGATCTGTTGAACCAAAAGTACATAGTAGGGCAGTATCCAAGGATTCAGTTAGAGATTTCTTTTCTGTTTTTGGAAGAATTAAGAGTGAACATTGAAATTCAGACATCTCAATGAAGAGACCTGGGCAACTCAAGAGATCTTGAGTTCTAAAGAACTCAAACAATCTATTTATTTCAAAGCCTGGAAAATATTCCCAGAGCCTTGGATCCTTTATTCCTGGGAAAGTACTTACGAAGGAGATGAATATCTTGGCATATAATTTAGTTTTCCAAGTGAGACAGGAAACAGAAGGACACGTCACCAAATCTCATACACCCATGGCCTACTGAATCTCTATTTAAATTTAGAAGCTACGTTAACCTGTCCAGAGAGAAAAATTAAAAGAGTTAGTGACTCTCCTCTCTATGCTCTTTCTCTTTCAATCCTTGACTGATACACCTAGAGCTGTGTTTTTCTGGAAAGGAAAATCATCCTCATTATGATGCAATTTTCATTTCTTACAATATTAACTATTATCCTTTGGCATTATCTACAAGAACATATTTGATAACAAAATTGAGTTTTTGTTATTGGTCATAACATGTTAAAAAAACAAAACAACAGAAGGTTGTTCACTGAAGTAAGCAAAGTGCTCGCTTATTTGAAATTGTTGTAAAATATTTGTACCAAGTATTAAGTTCCTTCATGCTGTGGAACTTGCAAACATTCAAAGGAAAGAGGATCTCTGAGATTACATGGATATAATAATTTATACTTACAACTTCAAAAATTGATTAAAATGCACAATGAATTTACCAATCTTTATAAAATCATGCACCTAGGTAAGCAATAGGTGAGAAATCTTATTTATTTTATTTCACTCTTATTTCATGAGACCTTACTTCAACCATATAAAATAATGCTACATAATGAGAATAAGAATAAAACTGAGGGCAGGGCTCGGTGGCTCAGCCTGTAATCCCAGTACTTTGGGAGGCCGAGGCAAGTGGATTGCCTGAGCCTGAGGGGTCGAGAATCACCCGGGCAACTTGGCGAGACCAAGTCTCTACAGTAAATCAAAAAACTAGCCAGGCATGGCAGCGCGCGCCTGTAGTTCCGGCTACTAGGAAGGCTGAGGTAGAAGCATCGCCGGAGCCCAGCAGGTTGAGGCTGCGGTGGCCGGGAGCGGCCACTGCACTCCTGCCTGGGTGAGGGAGTGAGACTCCAACTCAAAAATAAAAAATAAAAAAGAATAAAACTGAAGAAGGTAGAAAGTATTTTTCAAGCTAAGAAGCTTGATTCAAAAAATAAAAATAAAAAAACACACACAATAAAATATGTCCCTATTTCCAAATATTTTAGATAGATCAGACATGATTGCCATCACTGTTACTTTGTTTTCTGAGCTGTACCTAATTCTAAGTAACTTACTATAAATATGTTAACTTTTTTGATATTTGTCAGTGCTTACTTGAGCACATGTAGACATTATTTTTCAGATGTAGATATATCAATGTTTTCTGGTTATTTGTTTACATTAAATTACTACCCTTTTGTAATTATCCCCTGAAAGTTCAGGCAGTTCTCAATTACAGCTCTTTATTAAATATTTAAAACACTCAATAATAAGCAGAAAACTTACAAATACTATGTACTTCACTACTGGTTAAAAAAAAGTTTCACTTGAGTTGAATCAGGATTGTTTTAAAGAAAAATTGGGATGTATATAGAAAAATAACAGGTCAGTCATTTTAAGTTGTCTGTGATCTCTCTGGTTGACATAGTAACTTCAATTTTAAGTGTCGAATGTTATAATTAACCCTCAGTTTTGTGCTTGTTCTTTTATTGTTGTACTGGAACTATCTTTTATTAGCAGATCTGGAAATAAGTTAGAACTTGACATGTTATCTTTTCATGGATTGTTTGTAATGTAACCTTGTGATGGTATCTGATTTCTCATTGTCCAAGAGGTAACTAAGGAATTAGGAAACAGTGATATAAACTGTTGATTGACTGCTATTCTATCTGCTTGTGGTTAAGTTCAGAAATTAGATTTTGATGCACTGAACTGAGTTTAAATGCACTGATATCTGTGTGCTGAAAAGGTTGAGACTTGGTATTAAAAACCAACTAGCCTCTCTTTCTACCTCTTCTCACACACACATACACACACACACACACACTCACACACACACACACACACGAGAATGCATTCTCGGGTACCCATTTGTTTTTTTCTATTATAATGCCAAGTTATCATTTCTAGAAGAGTGTAATGACTTATTTTTCTCATACCTCCAAGTTACCTAAACTTGCATGTTTTTCTACCCTTATTTTTTAAAAGAGAAAGTGAGGATGTTCTCTGAGGGATAGTACTTTCTCACAAAAATGTACTATTGTAACTCAAAAACACTGTAAAGAATAAGTGATGTGACCTAGTCAGGAAAATCAGAGCAAACCTTCCAAGGAGAAGAAATTGAAGAATGAATCAAAATTAAATGACAAGAGGAGGTATAACTGTGCTAGGCTAGGCAGAAGGAATGCTATTCAGAGAAATGTATATGGATATGAGGTATTGGTATTGCACAGGATGTTCCATAGTACTCAATTATCATTATTACTATAAAAGCTTCTTAATGCACACAGTCCTCCATTTCTTCTTAATAACTATGTTAAATATGAAGTTCAAGGTATCACAACATTTTTTGATAAATAATGGATCTGGACAGTGAGTTTGAAGAGTTTATCTTAGTTTTTCTAAGAGGTTGGGTAGAATAAAAATTATTTGGAAGAAATGAAAATAAAAAAGACCAAAGAAGTAAGTGACAAATTATGAATTATGGTAATGTTATGTGCATGGAGTATAGGGAGTTTCTGAGTTTGGTGATGAATAACTGAAGATGAAGTAAAGTTTTAGAAAGCAGCTATACTCCCCTTCCATTCTGATGACAGGAAGAGCTTTTCCATCGTTTCTTGTGTTAGGACTGACAAGAGTGTGTGGACCTCAAAGAAGGGTGTTTGAAAATGCATTATCTCTGAATCAAACTGACTGAATTTAAATTCTGGTGCTGATATAGGGTGATTTCTCCATTGGAAATAGAAACAATAGTAAGATTATTGATTGAGTTAATATTTGTGTAAGTACTTAGCATAATACCTTCAATATAGATGCTTCCACCATTATTTTTGCTCTCTCTCTTTTTAAATCTTTATTCCTTTCTTTCTTGTTAGCATACTTTTAAAATGCAATGTGGCCCAAATCAGGGAAGGACAGAACTTGGCAGGTACCCTGATTATTTCAGTGTTTTTGCCCTCAATCATCAGTCCTCAATACAGTTTCTTCTCCCCTCCCAAGTTTATTAAGTATACATAACCAAAAATATGGTATATATTCAAGATGTATAATGTGATCCTTTGATACATATATACATTATGAAATATTTCCTTCAGTCAAGCTAATTGACATATGCATCACCTCACATAGTTAACTTTTGGTGTGTGTGATGAGAAAACGTAAAATCTATTCTCTTAACAAATTTCAAGGCTACAATACATTATATTGTATTATTATTAGCTATGCATTAAGAACTCTGAAATTTTTGTACTCTTTGACCAACATCTCCTCATTTACCTCACCCGCTCTATCTTGGTAACCTTCTGTCATATGTTTCTATGACTTTGACTTTTTTAGATTCCACATACAAGTGAGATCATGCTGTGTTTGTCTTCTTGTGCCTGGTTTATCGCACCTAGCATAATGTCCTCCAGGTTCATCCATGTTTTTGCTTTTAAAGGAAAAATGAAAATTTGACTTTAAGTGTGAGAAAAACTTGGGTTAAAATGTTTGCTCTTTCACTATCTGTGAGACTGTTGGCCAGTTACATAATTTCATTTTTCAGCTTCATCATCTATTAAATATGAACAATAAGATCATCCTCATGAAGTTACTGTTCTCTTAGCATAGTGCCTGGAATATAATCAGTACACAAAAAATGTAGGTTTATTTCTTCTATATACTGGAGATAATTCAAACTTAAAGTTAAGGTTTATCAAATGCCACTGTGTGCTCAATCCAAGAGTTTCCTACACACTGCCAGTGATTCCTTTGATCAATGGGTAAGACCTCTGCGTTTATGTAAGAGTAGTATATGATGAACAGGCAAGAGAAATTGCCAGTGATGTGGAACTAATGTCAGTACAGGGGTGTGGAGAAAGATTTCAACTGCACTGGAAGGGTTACCTGGTTCATTAGAGGGAAGATGCTAGTGGATTATTCGACTCGGTAGAGCAAGGCCTCTTGCTGTGCTAGCTTGTGTCTTATGCATGTAATAAATATTCAGTGTTTTATTGGATAGATGGGTATTCTCACCAAGAGTTTAGCATCTCGTGCAGAGCATCTTGTGGATTTGCTTACTCATTTAGGACCAGATAAGAATTTCCTTGATGATGGAACCATAAATAAAAGTGAGTATTAGGTATCTTCTCAGATCCCAACTCAAAATCCTCTATTGCATTTATGGACAAATAAAAGTGACTTGCAACATTCATAGTAGTGGTAGGTTATACAATAAGTAGACTGTTTTCATAAGATCAGAATAAGTAGACTGTTTTCATAAGATCAGGTGAGTTTATACTGATTCAAAATTCAATTTGTATTTTTCAAAGGCCTCTGATGGTTCCTTCTATAGACATGGTTGAGGATATTGATGTCAGTGGGGAACACTTCTTTTCTCAGTCTCATTATACTGCCTCAAATGAATGCACTGAGAACTAGGTGCTTGATTCTTTTTTACAGGCATTATCTGAGCTACCATAAATATGACCTACAAAATAGAGCAACCATAAATAGAGTCAAAACAATAAGGTATACATATGGTGTTGACATTTGTAATATGGCTAAAGTCAGATGCAAATTATAATACAATTAGTGAAACAAAATATCTTTTTTACAATTCAGAGTCCATGCAATTTATATCATTTTGAAATAAACTAGCAAATAAGACATATTTTCTGATTGTATATGGATTATTCATAGCTTTTTGTGAAAAAAAATGATGCAGTTTTTGTGTTTTTAACCAAAAATAGTGTTAGAAAATTCTTATTATTAAAAAAAACCTTTATTTTTCATATATGAACTTGATAGTTCTTGATTTTGGACCCTCTTTGTGGAAAAAACCATGTGAAAATTTTTTTCTGTAACTTTCTAAGCCTGGACGATTTTACAGTAATGAACATTTTGCAGAAAAAAATCTTTAAGAACTTCATGACGATGGTTTTTAATTCTATAGCATGCCATGACTTAAGAAGTTCTTTAGCTCTTATTTCTTATTGATTTTTTTTTGTAGTCATCCCTTGCATAATGATAGTTGAAAGAAAGATTAGAATTCAAATGAGGAAACCTGAGGTATGAGCTTACTGCTGCAACTAACCCGTTTTATAATATTGAATAATCTTTTCATTCTTCTGGAATTATGTAGTTCAAAGAGTAGACCAGGTAATTCTGAACTTAGACTACTTTTCTTATTTTTATGAATATTCAGTATTTTATTGGAGGGATAATGGCTGTCCAACATAAATTTACTTAGGTGAGAGACCTCAATATATAATCCAGGTTTTTTGACCTTACTTTCAGTGCTGTTTCCACAACACGGATACCATGAAGAATGAAGATCACAGATTACTAAGGGTAAATTCATTTTCTTCCCTTTAGTGAAAAATAAAAAATAATGAGAGATATATAGAGATTAGTATTCTTGTAAAATTCTTCAGTCTTGTTATTAGACTTTGATTTGAAGACATCAGAAAGATTAGTGAGGACTAGAATACAGTGTCGATTCTGTAAGAATCAATAGATGACACTTGTTTAATGTTTGGTAGGGTTACTAAATGGTAAATTAGAGACTACTTTCTCTGTGCCTTATCACTTGATTTTACTGAGACATTTTGCTGACTGCTCCCAAATTTGGAACTGCTCCCAAATTCAGGGAAAAGAGTTGCTTTGGATTGTTGTACATAATTTATGTACATAAGTATATAAATATATTTATATATTTATGTAAATTATGTTTGTCAAAACATAGTTATTCTAAATAATGATGCATGCAGGCCTGAGTTTTGATAGTTTCTTGATTTTGTTATGGAAGAGCTTTCTCTTTTCTTTTAAAAAATAATGATTTTCAAGGTAAATTTCTTGGTTTTCAAGGCAAATTCCATAAGATCATCATAAATTTTATTCTTCACATTCTTGCAGTGAGATTTTAAGGCCAAATTCAGCCACTGGTGAATTCACTTTCAAGAATTTGAAATTTTTTGCTGTGTTTAGAGGAAATATGGAATCAGTCACTAACACTTATAGACATAACTGTTGTCTGCCTTTCCTGTGATGCTGTTTATGTGTTTTATTTTCCCCAATTCTCTATACCAAAATCAGTACTCTTGCTTGAAATAAAATCCTCAGTGACATTATAAATTGGTACAATAATTACCAGTAAAACAATCACACAGATTACATCAAGTAATAATTCTCTTTCATTGAATGAGATAGCAATTAAGAAATTTTTCAGCAAATCATACAATAGGAATTAAATGAATGATCTACTCAAGTATGACTGGCAAGGCCTTCTCTAGTCATGCTCCAATGAGTTCTCTATTTTGTTTTTCCTTTCTACATTTTTTTCTTAAATTGGTTGAATCCACAGAATGAATACTTAATTCACAGAGAATATACTATCAAAAGGGAATAGCAAACCTATTGAAGTTTAGAAAACAGTTTCCAAAATCAAGTTTGTTTAATGCTGTTTGTGGAAAGGACCAGGTGTATAGGCAGCACTGTTATATAAGATTTTGTAGTTTCTCCCTAAAAACTCCCACTTTGGGAGACTTTATGCCAAAAATCTCTGTGCTGTCTTTCAAGGAAGTGTTTATAAATATATAGTGTTTATTTGTTTGTTACATTCACAAGTTCCTGATAGTCACACTGTGGAAAGAAATCATGAATAAAATTTAATAGAGAAGGATTTTAAATATGAAATTAATATTTTTTAAATGTAGCTGCTTAATTTTAGATAGACAAAGCACTTTAAAAATAAAACTGAATATTAAGTAACTGGATTGCTTCATTAATACTCAGTGAAAGAATGAGCTAATGGAATAGCAATATCAGAATTCAGGAATAAAAAGAAAAGTCTTAACAGACTGAAAAAGTATTAAAAGATTTAAATTACAACTTGGCTTCAATCTGAGAGGTGATTCAGTTTCCCAAATGGTGACAAGACTAGGCAGATATAAGTGAGAGAACCAGTATTTATGCAAAGGGCTGTTTTAGGTCCTGTTTTAGTTATTTTGCATAAAACGGTTCATGTAAGCCTCACAACACCCCAGATTCTACCCTTCTCACCTCACCTTGGCCGGAGCAGCTCCACTGTCTGCCATTTAATATGAGATAATTTGAAGCATTATGGGTTAGGTTGGGATTAGAAGGGAGGAGCATACACAAACATCTGTCACAATTGCTTATAAATTTAACTGAATGCAAGAAGGGCAGCTAACCACAGTAAAAGCAGCTACAGCATGTCTTTCCCTACCTCCACATTCCACTAATCCATGATGATACTCTGCATAGGGAGCATGATGCTAACCCTAGGATGAAGCCAAATCTAGCTGCCACTGCCCTTTTATTTTGTAGGTTTATACCATAAGTTTGAGAGGAATTATATATATATATATATATATATAT
>NW_007016392.1:64336-85102 GCF_000164805.1 Carlito syrichta
CCAGGTGGGTCTCGAACCTGCGGGCTCAGGCAATCCACTCACCTCAGCCTCCCAAAATGCAGGATTACAGGCTGAGCCACCGAGCCCAGCTGAGAGGAATTATATTAATAATCTTTGTTCATTATTTCAAGGAAATATTTTTAAATGTCTAGTGTTTATTTATTAATTTATTGATAGCAAATTCAGCATTCACAAAGGTGTATTCTCATTCATGGGAAAGAAGGGTTAGTTTCCTCACTTAAAGCAATTTCTCCATTTCAGATTTTCTAACCTGCTTATCCTATAGGTATCATATATGATTTATGTGAGAAGAGTTGACCAAGATTTTAGTTTGTATGAGTTTCTCAATAACTTTTTTACCCCACCAGGGACAGCAAGGTTTTAATTATGAAAGATAAGTAGGTTTTGAAAAACACTGTCTTGGGCCTGTATTAGTCAGCTCAAGATGCCATGATAAAATACTATGGACTGGGTGGCTTACACAACAGAAACATATTTATCACAGTTCTGGAGCAAGAAAGTCCCAAATCAAGGTGCTGCCATTTCAGTTCTCACTGAGGGCATGCTTCCTGGCTTTCAGAGGGCCACCTTCTTGCTGTATCCTTAAACGGTGGGGTGAGAGGGAAGTGTTCAGATCTCTTTTCCTCTTTGTATAAGGACAATAATGCCATCATGAGGTTTCCTCTATCACGACCTCATCTAAACCTAAGTACATTCCAGATACCCCACCTCCAAACGCTATAACTTTGGGAGTTAGGGCTTCAATATATACATTTTGGAGGGACACAGACATTTAGTCCATATAAGGCCTCCCTGTAAAGTGGGTAGTTTTCTGGCTTTTCGGAATTATACACACAATGTACTGGAGAACTTTTTAAGATTTTAGTTTGTGTGAGTTTCTCAATAACTTTTTTACCCCACCAGGGACAGCAAGGTTTTAATTATAAAATATAATCCTGACTATTGTCACATTTGTTTTTTCACATCTAGAAAAAATTATTTAAAAATGATGAGACCTGGTTTCCATGAATAGTAATTATATATCAGCCAAGTTATATTCTTTGAATATAAACATCAAAATTTTCACTAACACCATTCTGAACCTCAGATGACTCTGAAATGGAAAGTTCTCAGTTTAAATGGCATCAAAATATAAATGTGTCTCAACTCCCTTTTTTTTTCCAGCTTCTTCAGAACACACAGAAAACATATGTTTTGGAGACCAAAAAGAAACTTGAGTAAACATCTCACCTATTCTCTTAATTACCAGTAAAAGCTTTTAGTAGTAATTATACCAGAATCAATTTCATTATTTTGTTTTCATGCCATGTTAAACAGATGGAACATAGTAAGCAATTTATGAAACCATTGATTATCTGGAGATTCGTATCCCCTGTAATTTATCCAGTTGGCTTGTTGGGGTGTAGTCTTGCTCATACTAAGCAGGAGCCCATGAAGACTTTCATGTTGATAAAATTTTTGTGATCAAAATTCTTCATTATTATTGTGTTTTCCAGTATACATCTCTGGAACTGACTAGATTTGCTTTAAGAATTAGATACAGAGCTATTTGCCAAGAAAAATCCTGGCATAGCTTGCAGGTATTCATATATACCACTGTGGAGTAAGACTGAAGACCAAGGCTAGGTCTTTATTAGTTCCACCTGTAATTTCACTTTACTTGCATATAGAGTGTTGCTAGAACATTTTGTATTTTTGTTGTTGTTGTTGCTGTTCAATTTAGGAAAAAGGAACCCCCCTCTGAGCGGATGGATCAAAAAATCCTTCTTCCTCTGGGTTGACTAGCTGACTGCACATTTTGGAAACTGGAGGACTGGCTGGATTTCAGTCCTCACTAATCCTCAGCCAACTAATCCTCTTCAGGGCAAAACCTACACTATTATATGTGGCAGCCTTGCCTGCATGCCTTTTCCCTTCCACAAACAGTATTAAGCTTTCTTTCCAGGGTTGAATGTCTGAAAGTTCCTGTAAAAACTAAGACTCAACTGCCACATTCTTGAAAAATCTTCTAGAAAATCTTTATATTAGAAGATGCTCCAGTATTCTCTCATATTATAAAGTTGCCTTTATACACTATAGGTACGTAACAGTGGACCCTGGGTGTTTATTGAAGATTACTGTATCACACAACAATGTATAAAATTTCTTAATTTCTTGAAAGCTGTTGAAGACAGGTATTGTTTATGAATGACGTTGTTTCAATACTCACTAAAAATAATTTTCTCTCTCAGAACAAGAAAACTATGTTTTCTAAGATATAGATGTGCTTTCTTTTAGTTAAAATAGTTTTGCTGAAAGAAAAAGTTATTCACATTTACATTCTAAATGTGAATACTTTTTTCTTCCCTTCTTGTGGGAAGGCTAGAATTTCCCACTTTTGGTTCTCTTTTGATAGAACTTTTCCCAGCCAGAGTTTGTATAGTTTTAGATTTAGATGTATACACACATATATCTAAATAATACACATACACTTTTCTGTCCTCTTTATATTTTATCCTGTTTGCATGATATTTGATTCAATCATATTTGTGTTTTGTTTGCAAATTGCTTCAAATTGTCATTACTAAAACAACTAATTAAACAGGCACTCATGTGATGAAAAAAGATATGGACTAAGTTTCAGGAAATCTGGGTTCAAATAAATGACCCTATCATTGATTCGCTTTGTGACTTCAGGCAAATTTCTGGACGTTTTGAATATTCACTTTCTCATGCATAATTAAGGATTTGATGATATATAATTATAATTTTTTGTAGTTTCCTTTTATTCTTAAATATGGATTATAATATATCCTTATGTTTCAACACATTAAATACTTAGTAAAATAAATCTGAACCATGTCTGATTACTGGGTTACTGACAATTTCAAATCACTTAGCATCACTTGAAATCAGAATTGGACTTTTTATGCATGAATACTTCTGAAGAATCATTTTGGAACTCATGCTGTTTGGAACCTGATAATATTTAGGGGACAAACATAGTGTTGGTTAGACGTATAGTGCTTGAATTACAAAGTGTAGAATCTTGTCATTAGAAATTAGATAAATTACCATATTCGGATTTTTTACTCTTAATATTACTTGAGCAAATCCACGACTTTTTGAATTTTTATAAATATACAAATCAGAAATTAAAGAACTATTTTAAAAAATAATCCACTCTAATTTGATTTCTTTGAGCATTGTTTTGTAATCTTCCTTATAAAGGTCTTTCACTTCTCTGGTTAGGATGATGCCAAGGTATTTCTTTTGTGTGTGTGTGGCTATTGTGAATGGGATTACACTTTTTATTTGGTTCTCTGCCTGTTTGTTGTTGGTGTATAAAAATAGGACTGTCTTTTACATGTTGATTTTATACCCTAAGACTTTGGCAAAGTCCTTTATCAGCGCAAGGAGGTTTTTGACAGATTCCCTTGGCATAGGATCATATCACCCACAAAGAGGGATAGTTTAGCTTCTTCTTTTCCTATTTGGTTACCCCTTATTTCCTTCTCTTGTCTGATTGCTTTAGCTAGGACTTCCATGACTATGTTGAGCAGGAGTGGTGAGAATAGGCAGCCTTATAGGAAATGCTTTAGAGAAAATGCTTCTAATTTTCTATCCATTTAGTAATATGTTGACTGTGGGTTTATCTTAGATGGCTTTTACTATTTTGAGGTGTGTTCACTCTATACCTAGGTGCTCAAGGGTTTTAATCAAGAATGGATGCTGAATTTTGTCAAAAGCCTTTTCTGTGTCTAATGATATAATCATGTGGTTCTTGTTTTTACATCTGTTGATGTATTCAATTACATTTATGGTCTTGCGAATGTTGAACCAACCCTGCATCCTGGGGATGAAGTCTACTTGGTCACAGTGGATAATTTTTGAGATGTATTGTTGGGTCCAATTTGCTACAGTCTCATTGAGAATTTTTGCATCTATGTTTGTCAGGGATATTGGCCTGTAGTTCTCTTTGTTTGTTGGATTTTTGCCCTGTTTGGGTATTAATGTGATGTTAGCTTCATAAAATGATTTGGGGAGAGTTCTGTCTTTCTCAATTGTCTGGAATACTTTCAATAGGTTTGGTATCAGCTTCTCCTTTTATGTTTTGTAGAATTCTGCTGGAGAGCCATCTCGTCCAGTGCTTTTTTTTAAGTAGTTTTTTTTTTTTTATAATGGAGTCAATTTCTTGGGTTGTTATTATCTATTTAGGGTCTCAATTTCTTCTTGTTTCAACCTTGGGAAGTGGTGTGATACCAGAATGTCCTTCATTTTGTTTAGGTTTTCAAATTTGTTTCCATACAGGTATGCAGAGTAACCTCTGATAATCTTTTGCATTTCTTTGGGGTCAGTTGTGACTTGATCATTTGCATTTCTGATTGTGTTTATTTGGGTTTTTGATCTCTTTTTTTGTTGTTGTTCAATCTGGCTAGAAGTCTGTCAATCTTGTTTATCCTTTCAAAGAAACCAAAACTTCACCCCTACCTAAACTACTTATGTATGCAATTCTAACTTGTACCTTACACCTTTAAAAATAAATTAAAAAATAAAATAGGCCAGGCTCAGTGCCTCAGCCTGTAAATCCCAGTACTTTGGGAGGCCAAGGCAAGTGGATTGCCTAAGCCTGAGGGTTCGAGACTGGCTGGTGCAACTTGGCGAGCCCTTGTCTCTATAATAAATCAAAAAATTAGCCAGGCGTGGTAGTGTGTGCCTGAAGTTCTGGCTACTTGGAAGGCTGAGGCAGAAGGATCACTGGAGCCCAGCAGGTCGACGCTGGGGGGGCCGTGAGTGTGCCACTGCACTCCAGCCTGGGTGACAGATTGAGACTCTGACTCAATGAATGAATTAATGAATGAATAAATAAATAAATAAAATAATCCACTCTTTCAACAAAACAGAGTAAAAGCACTGAGATCTTCTCCACTTAAATGTTGAAAAACCAGTAAGAGGTTAATTGGAGTAATGACTCCATAGTAAATTCTTTCTTTGTATAAATAATATGCAGCCGGGGAAAGATAAAGAACATTTGGAAAGATTATAAATAGAACTGCCCTCTACTTTTATGTTTTTTTATGTAGGGAATTTTGAAATAAAATTGACGTTTTATCACTAGACCCTAATGCTAATTTCATATGTAACTTTGAATATGATTTTGCATGTCTATTACAGTAAAGAAAGATTAATCATCTCTTCTGGGAAGTAATGCGTAATGATTTTTTTAAAAAACACACATCAAAATTTTTTTAATCAAAACACTAAATGTCAATATCTTCTAATTGTCCTTATATATTCAATTTTGTAAGAATATTTGTTGCTTACTTTATATGAATACAATATTTGTATACTCAATTATGACTTCAGAGTGAAAATATGCAGGTTTTATTTGATAATTCGTTAATTTTTTGTTTTGATTATTTTTGGATTACAGTGTCCTAGAGCACAAACTAACGTAAAATGTTTTGGTGGCTTGTGTTAGTCATCTACAATTGAAGTGTTACAATGTATGCAGTAACATAATAGATTGTAGCAGTTCTTTGGGGACTAGTATTTGATACTTACGCTGCAACCCTAGCTGAACTTTTCAATTTATAATTTATAGTCATAAATTAACTGAAAAAAAGAAGTATTAAGGCCAGTTATAACCTTGAAATATTAAGTGGTAAATTGGTGTAATTATACATGTCTGAGATGAAATGACATTTTCAGGATTTGTCTTTGGAAACTTGACTATTAATATTATTTATGCTAATTAACCTTATGTAAATATGGATAAAAATTCAAGGTTAGTAATTTTGAAAAGAACTGGCTTTGCCATGTCTACTTGAATTTCTAATTCATCAAATTGTGGTTTGGAAAAATCATAGATATTTGGACTAAATCCTGACTCTAACTCCTATCTCTACTATTTAGTTGTAAGATGTTTAGCAAATCTCTGCCCTCTCACGTAAAATAAGAATACATAATACCTTCCACTTACTGATTTATGGGATACAATAAGAGTGTTTCCTGTGAAATGCTTTGTTAATTCTAAAGCATATGATAAGACTTATTAGTTATTTTCTCCAAACCCAATGCCACTAAAATATTCTCTTTCATTATTTTGAACATTGGTCTTAATATAAGTGCAATTAACTTTGCATTTGTATCACACATTGATTTTATTTCATAGTATTTTGACATCTTAATTTATTCCAAATAATTTCTCCCTGAATTTTGACAGGTCCAATTTAGCTTATTCACACATGGATGTTAGCTATATTTTATGTTAAGTATATAAATATGACATGGTTGAAGCTATGGTGTGAATGTCCCCTCCAAAACTCATATTGAAATTTAATTGCCATAGTAATGGCATTAAGAGATGGTGTCTTTAATAGGTGATTAGGCCTTGAGGGCTCTGCCCTCTTAGATTAATGCTATCACCAGAGTGAGCTCCTTATAAAAAAGAATGAGTTGTCTGCATTTTCTCTCTCTGTTCAATGTGCTCTCACCCTCTCTCACTGTGTGATTCCTTCCTCCATGTTCTGGTGGAGCAAGACAGCCTTTACCAGAACTGTGAACCAAATAAGTCTCTTTCCTGTGTTAATTACCTCAGTCTATGGTATTCTATTATAGCAGCAGAAAGCACATTAACACATTTGACTAGAGTATTTGACTCTTTGCCTGCCCTTTCTAATGAGGTACCAAGCCAGTAACTTCACTGCCATATACTTTTGTATCTTATTGAGATTTACATGCATTATTTTAGTGCTTGTTTTTTTGGTTTTTGTGTGTGTGTGTGTGCTGGAGTCTCACACTGTCACCCAGACTGGAGTGCAGTGGCCGTTGCCGGCCACTGCAGCCTCGACTTGCTGGGCTCCAGCGATCCTTCCGCCTCCGTCTTCCAAGTAGCTGGAACTACAGGCATGTGCTACCACACCCGGCTAATTTTTGATTTATTATAGAGATGAGGTCTCATCAAGTTGCCCAGGCAGGTCTTGAACCCCTGGGCTTAGGCAATTCACTCATCTCAGCCTCCCAAAGCGCTGGGATTATAGGCTGAGCCACCGAGCCCAGTTTAGTGCTTGTTTTTACCAAAGTCTAGAATTTTGTTGTTCTATAGCTATTTAGTATAATGTCTTTTGCTGAGGTGTGCTATTGAATCATGGGAGTGTTTTAATCACTGATTTCAGAATATTGCTATATCCAAGTATTTTTTTTTTTTTGAGTTGAAGTCTCACTCTGTCGCCCAGACTGGAGTGCAGTGGCCGCTCCCGGCCACCGCAGCCTCTCCTGCTGGTCTCCAGCGATCCTTCCCAGCCTTCCGAGTAGCCAGAATTACAGGCATGTGCTACCACGCCTGGCTGATTTTTTGATTTATTGTAGAGATGAGGTGTCGCTGCCCAGGCGGGTCTCGAACCCGCGGGCTCAGGCAATCCCCTCACCTCAGCCTCCCGAAGGCACGGGATTACAGGCTGAGCCACGGAGCCCGACTTATCCAAGTATTTTATAAGTGAGAAATGAACCCATTTCTCCTATTTTAAAATGATTGATATTTAAATAGCTGGTACATACTGCAAAAGTTTCAAAGGGGTGTATTAGTTGATTTTTGCATTGCTATAAAGAAATACCTGAGGTTTGGTAATTTATACAGAAAAGGGGCTTATTTTGGCTCATGTTTCTGTAGACTATACAAGAAGCATAGTGCCAGCATCTGCTTCTGGTGAGGACCTCATGGTGGAAGGGGAAAGGAAGTCAGTGTGTCACATGGCAGGAGAGGAAGCAACATTGAGAGAAGGAAGTGCCAGGCTCTTTTAAACAACCAGCTCTGGAGTGGACTAATAGAGAACTCACTTATTAACATGGGGAGGGCATCAAACCATTCATGAGGTATCTGCCCTGATGACCAAAACATTTCCCACTAGACCCCACTTCCAGCACTGGGGATAACGTTTCAACATGAAATTTGGAGGGGACAAACACCTAAATATAACAAAAGACAGACTTTACATCAGACCTTCTATCTCTATGTCCCTGCACTCTTTTTCCTGAGAAACAATGATTATTCACGGTTTCTTGAAGAGCTTCCCATACATATTCTAGAAGCAATTCTCTATAAATTCCATCAGCAAAGCACTTGTACCTAACTTAGTCAGCATTATGCTGTTTTTTATATTTCACTCTGATCTTTGATGCATTACTCTTAAATTGATAAAAATGTGATTTTCTCAAATGTCTCAGGAAATTCTGTCAATTGTTTTTTTTCTTTCTATTCCTAAGGCATGCTCAGTTCCTGCACAGTTTCAAAGTAAATAGCTTTTCAGCAGTTTGTATTTGGTCTTTCATGCTCATCAGATCATTTTGTGCTCCCCTCTCATTCTTACCATGTCTTATAAATTGGTGTAGAGGAATAACTCCATTGTTCTAAGCCCGGCTTCTCACACAGTCCATTTAAACCTATAGTGGCACTCTCCTATCCAGTTTGGGCTATTACTTGTTAAATGCATGCCCACTCAGTGCCACTGATCTTTGGCCTAGTATTTTTTTTTTTTTTCTGAAGTGTAATCTGTTTGCGTTGGTCCTGACAACCTGCCTAGCTCTCCTAGAACTTCTTACCTGAGTGACTGGATCTTGCCTCGCTTCTTTAGTGCACCTTCCTGCTGCAGTGCTTTATCTATCTTATTTGACCTCTTTAATTAGAATGCTTGCATGGAATAGGCAGTGTACACAGAGGCCAGCAGGATGTTACCACATCTTATATCTTCTGAGGGCCAGCCCTGTGAAACTGTGGTCTATCATTCTCTTATCCAGATCCGTTTTACCTTTCACCCATCCCACTAAGGCCCAACATGCCTGTTGGGTGAATCTGTGGTGGCAAGGTACATTTCTAATACATGTTAAAAATTTTGATTCAGTTAAATGAATATACGAGGGCTCCACATTGTTTCAGTGGTTTTAATGAATTATCAATACCTGCTGGACAGGAGATTACAAACTTTGTGTGATGCAATTGCTTCTCTGCATATTAATCATCATTTGAAAGGTCTGCTGAACCCCAAAACATTGATGCAGAAGGGACCACTCTGTGCAATAATAGCAAGGATTGCACATGTAAATGTATGATCCCAATAAGATGGCTTTTGAAAGTTACAGATCTCTAGGTCCCACTCAGGGAGATTCTGGATTGATAGGGCTGGAACACAGTCTACAAGACAAGTACTTCTAAAAACTCCTTAGGTAACAAGTTTGTGCAGCTACTGGGGAATTACTGCCCCATGGAGCAAATGATGAACTTTCTGTCATTGGTTGTGATCAAGGATGTGAGATATTTATGGGAAAGATCTTTCCTGACAGAAACCAAAATAAAGTTGTCTGGTAGAAAAAATGGCTTTTTAATGTTCTATATAAAAAATAAAATAAAGGACCAGCTCCTATCCCTCAATCTCACCACCCTTTCTACCACCTAATCAAGGGAGTCAATTCTAAATAGAAAATACCGTTTAATATTTGTTGATTTATTGTATATGCTTTACACCATATACATATGCTATAGCATTTTTAATTTTTGTAGTAAATAGCATAATATAAAAGTGAGAATTATACATTCTTCTGTAATTATAGATTATATACCACCTCAAACATTTTTTATAAGTCTCTTGGATGCTTTCTTGACACAGGATCTAGAGATTAGCTGTCTGGTGTACTATGTTAACTTTTCAGAACCATCTGAGTAGAAGTCTTGTAAAATGAATTCAACTAATTTTAGAAAATCTGTGAAATATTTTTGGAATGCTGTGATTACTGGTTCTGACAAACAGACAAACACAATAGCATCACCAGCTGACTCTCCAAGCCTTCAGAATAGGTCCTCATTTTAATGCTTCAATGTATGAACTTTTTATTTCTTACCCTGGGTCATATTAGGTTTATTCATTTAACTCATATTTCAATACTCTTATTCTATACATTCTTCTCACCACTATCCTGTTTTATGGGGTTATTTATTTTCCTTTCTGATTATAAACGTTTATAAATTTTTTTAGATATGTTAAGTTTCTGTTGTATATTCATAAAACACTTTTTTAAATCAATTGTTTACTTTATCTTCTGTAAGTATAAAGCCGCTGTATTTCTAATGAGCTCTTTTATAGGCTTGCACATTTTATATCTTTTTTTTTTTTTTGAGTTGGAGTCTCACTCTGTCGCCCAGACTGGAGTGCAGTGGCCGCTCTCGGCCACCGCAGCCTCGACCTGCTGGGCTCCCGCGATCCTTCCGCCTCAGCCTTCCGAGTAGCCGGAATTACAGGCATGCACTACCACGCCCGGCTGATTTTTTGATTTATTGTAGAGATGAGTTCTTGCTGCCCAGGCGGGTCTCGAACCCGTGGGCTGGCAATCCACTCACCTCAGCCTCCCAAAGGCGCGGGATTACAGGCTGAGCCACCGAGCCCGGCTCACATTTTATATCTTATAAAAAGTAATGTAAAAGCTGTTAGAGTATCCAGTGTGATACTCTGGAGAGAGGTCCTTGATAGACAAGGTTTAAGGAATGAGCATTGCTTTAGTGTTTACGGTGGTGGGATTATGAGGTTTTCCCTTCAACATAGAATTTTGTGTATTCGAAACAGAAACTAGTGAGAATGTTGTTACCACATGGAATATGCATGAACCTAGTGTGTTTATTTAGTAAGGAATTACTATCTTGAAATAGATAGTGAAATAAAACCCATGGATCCTGAACTCAAAACACTTACAAGTTGAATAAGGGGATAAACATACTATAGCACATCAGAAGATGTCCAAGAAGACACTAAAAGAGATGATATAAACTGAACATTATTCCACAAAGAAGTAGCAGGAAAGTGCTATTATGTCCTGAGATGTCCCAGGGTGATCAGGGAATGATTCATAAAAGAGATAAAATGCTGTACTTTGGAGTACAGGTGAGAATTTTCAAGATAGAAGGTAGAAAATAATAAATGTTAGGTGAGCGTTTGAACAAGGGACCTGGGTGGGAATAGTTAGGTAAAGCATTAATATACAGGAGAAATTGGAGATACAATTAGGAGGTAAAATGAGACAAGTAACAGAATGTATGGTTAAGGAAAAAGAAAAAAAAGGCTTAAAATTCAAAGGATAGGATTTAATTTAAATTTGGCTTATTAGAATGAAAATAATTCTTAAACTATAACCAGGATCTGGTTTGTATGCTATGATTTATTGACCCTGTGTCCCTAGGCTTGGCTTTATTCCCAGGTTACAAGCCTTATATCTACCATTACCAAATCAAGATATGAGCATATGTCTTTGATAAATTCGATAGAAGATAAATAAAGCCCTTCTTCCCAGAAGCTCCAGCAAATATCTCTCTAAATGTCTTCCTTGGCTGTCCCTGAACCAGTAACTAGATAGAGAGGATGGGAGGTATTAATGACTTCTGCCACTCATTTCCATTCTTAGAGCTGGCATTTTATCACACCCGCTTGATCTACTGAAAATACGAATTAAGTGAATTTATCAAGGGAAAATTAAGCTACTGTTGGTGGAGAAAAGGGGGGATAAATAGTAAAAAGGCAACCACCAAATGGGTAGATATGCTGGGATAGATGTGTATTGGAGTGAGTGAGAAAGCTTAAATGGTTTTAGTGAAAACAAGCAAAGAGTAATGTGAAAAGCATACCATGCAAATGCCCAGTGTAATGCTAGATATTTTACCAAGGGAAACTCTTGTACATATGCAGAAGACACATACTGCATATAATATTCATTGTAACACTATTCACAATGGGCAAATTTGAGAGCCATCTAAATGCCATGCAAGATAAGAATTTGTAAGACCTTTGTTGTATATTCACAAAATATTACCACAGTTAAAATGAATAAACTATAACAACATGAAACAATATGAATAGACCTAAGATTTTAAAATACTATATAGGTTTTTTTGAGACAAGATCTTACTTACTCACCTAGGATGGCGTACAATGGCATGATCATAGCTCACTGTAATTTTGAACTTCTGGGCTCAAGCGATCCTCCTTTCTCAGCCTCCCAAGTAGCTGAGACTACAGATGCATGCCAACAACACCTGGCTTTGTGTGTGTGTGTTTGTGTGTGTGTGTTTGTGTGTGTGTGTGTGTGTGTGTGTGTGTGTGTGTGTGTGTGTGTGTGTGTGTATGTATGTATAGAGACAGCCTCACTATATTGCCCAGGCAGGTCCTGAACTCTTGGCCTCAAGTAGCCCTCCCGCCTTGGTTACCAGAAATGTTGGAATTACAGGTGTGAGCCATCACACCTGGCCTACCGTTTTTTTTTTTTTTTTTAAGAAGAATATTAGTACAATACAAGTTTACTAAAAGGGATGAGAACACAAATAAATGAGCAAATCGACTGTATAGATGGCAATGTTATATGGGTTGGGGGAAAATGTAATAATGTAGGAGGATAGAGTAAGCTGGGGTGGGAATATTGGGTTGTTATTTTACATAGTTATTGGAGTCTTCTCTTGGATAATGGCATTTGAGCAGAGAATGTAGGTAAATAAAGAAGTGAGCTGTGTAGATGACAAGGAAGGAAGTCTGTTCTGGGCAGAGGGAATACTAAATGGAAATTCAATAGTAAATGCAGTGGGAGTGTACTTGATGTGTTCCAGGGACTTCAGTGAAGTCAGAGTGTCTGAAATAGCGTAGGTACAATAAAGACTCGTAAGATATAAGGTCATAACATTAGAAGAGGTTCAGATCATGTAAGGTCATCAAATCCATTATAAAGACCTGGCTATTAATCTCAGTAAGATAGGAATCCATTGGAAGGCTTTGAGCCTAGGAGTGATATATTTTTAAAGGATTCCTCTGAGGGATTCGTGAAGAGAATGTTAGAAAGGTCAAGCTTGGAATCAAGTCTATTAGGATCAATTAGAAGGCTTTAAATAGTCTAAGAGAGCGATGATGGTACCTTGGGAGAGAATGATCTGGTTATCTATTATTTTGAGAAAAATTGCCCCAAACCTTGGTGGCTTATAGCAACAAGTATTTTACTATTCATCACATGTTTATGGGTCAAGAATGTGGCAGAGCCTTAAGCTGGGAAAACCTGCTTCATGAGAAGCCAACTAGAGTCATTTGGAAATATTCAGCTGGTGGTTGAATATTCACGAGAGCTTCACATATATGCCTAGTGCCTTGGCAGGGACATCAAGAAGGTTGGGCTTAGTTAAGTCTCTCTCTTCATATAGTTTCAGGACCTTCCTACCTAATCTTTCCAGCATTGTATTCAGACTGTTTACATGGTATTTTGTGACTCCAAAAACAAGTATCCCAAGAGACAAAAAGGGGTAGCTTTTAGTGTCTTAGTATCTGGATCTAGAAACTGGCCCATTACTTCTTTCATATTCTGTTGGTCAAAGTATGCACAGAGCCCACCCAAATTCCAGATTAGGAAATTTAAATTTTATTTTACTATAGAGATTGGGGTCAAAGTGAGGATTAACTACATAAGTCAGCTGCATGCAGGTGAGGTTTAGGCTTCTGACTGGTCCTCACTTCCCCTTTGTGTTGTCACATGCCCCCCACCATCATCCCTCCCTCCTTCTACTAGCAATGCCCAGCGACTGCTGATTCTTCCTTTGTGCTAATGTGACTATTGTTCAGGGCCCACTTATGAGTGAGAACGTGTAGTATTCAGCTCTTTATTTCTGTGATGGATCACTTAGTATGATAGTCTAATTCCATCCAATTTTTTTCTGTGAAGTCCATGATTTTGTTTTTCATGACTGTGAAATACTTCATCATGTATATGTACCACATTTTCCTTACCCAGTTCACTTTTGATAGGCAGTATAATTTATTCTATGTTTCTGCTGTAGTGAATAATAGGGCAATAAACATGCGTGCACAGGTGTCTTTTTTGTAGAACGATTTATATTCTGGGTATATTCCCAGGAAAGAGATTACTGGATTGTATGGATCCACTGCTTTCCATAGAGGTTGAACTAGCTTGCACTCCCACTGACAATGTAGAAGCATTCCCTTTTTTCCACGCCCATGCCAGCATCTGTTGTTTTTTGACTTATTAATAATGGCCATCCTTACTGAAGATAGGTGGTATCTCATTGTAGTTTTGATTTGCGTTTCTCTGATGTTTAGCCAGGCTAAGCATTTCTTCATGTGTCTGTTGTCTGCTTGTATATTTCCTTTTGAGATTTGTCTGTTCATGCCCTTTGCCTATTTTTTAATGGAATGTTTGTTTCTGAATATCATATCTCGATGAGAGAACTTTCAAAGAATTTGTGACCTTGCATTGCCTGCTAGAGTACAGGCGATACTAGTTGTGAGAAGTGGTTAAATTCTATTTAAATTGAGGAAAAGAAGAATCAAGGATGGCCCTTTTTTAAAATTAAAACAACTGTAACTATGGAGTTGCCACTTACTAGGACAGGAAAAATTATGGGAAGGAAAATCATAAGTTCTATTTTACTGATATTATGTTTGAGTTGCCTGGGGGGGGACCAAAAAAAAACCTCAGGATTTATTTATAAAAAATTGTGTACTTACTCTTACATGTTGAAGCTTCTTTTACTCTCAAGCTTCTCAAAATAGTTTTTGAACTCATCACTTTTTGCCATTTTTTGTTTTACCTCTTTCACTATGGCAAAATGTTTCCCTTTGAGTACTTTTTTATCATCCAGGAAAACAAAAAGTAGTCACTCCATGGTGAGATTGGGTGAACAGGAAGGATAAGGCACAGGGGTCATGATTTTTTGGTCAAAAACTGTTGAACACTCAGTGTGGTATGGGCAGGTGTGCTTGTAAATTACCCATCATGAAATGGGAAAACACATTAAAAAAATCTCTTGGAAAACAGAAAAAAAGTCACTGAAGCCAAACGCAGCCTCTCACAGCAATGGCTGTTGGTACACTGGTGCTGATGGGCTCCTAGAACACTTACCTAGCAGGGAAAGCATGTACTGCAAGAAACCTGCCTTCAAAAAAGATAATTCCAGTTTGTTGGGGAGTCACCCTCATATAAGTAGCATGTGAGATATTTAAGTTGGGAGATGAAAGTTTTGAGCAAAGAGCTATTTGTTTATAGATAATACATAAATTAATGGGACTGGATGAGTTTCGATTAGTGAGATAAGTAGGTGAATGAAAGGAGAGATAAATATCTCTCTTACTGAACCTTAGGAAAGTTTAAATGTTAGTGATTATAAAAATAAGGAGGAGCTAACAAATAAATCAAGAAAGAAAAAGTCATGAAGTAGAAGAACCAATGGAAAAGGATGTATAGGATGCCTAGAGAAAATATTTGAAGAAGTAGGAAATGATCAAATTGGTTATGCACTGCTAATTGCATAAGTTGAAAACTGCAGACTGAGTACCATTTTGGAACCTGAAACTTATGGATGACTTTTATAGAAGCTGTTTTAAATCAGGGAAAGAAAAATAACTTACAGGAATGAACTCAAGACAAAATATGCAGAGAACTAAGGAAAAGGCTAATGTGGACAAAATCCATAGTACACTTTTTCAGTATGCCTCTTGTCTGCCAAAATGAAATGTCACTATTCTCATTCTTGGCCTCTATGTTTGAACAGAGGCAAATGGAAGGGCATTTGCATCAACTTAAGGGCAAATGCTAATACTAACATCTGTGACTTTAAGTCTGTGAATAAAAGACTGTTGATGAGAATTGTTTCTGGCCATTGGTCTCCCACTCACACTGCTAAATATTCAGAAGATTTTATCACTTTGAATTCAAATACTTGCTTTGAAATGTTTTCTTACTCTTATATCAAAATGACTAGAGAGATAAATTTCAATTTTAAATTTATGAGAAAAAATTGAACTTAAAAGCCTTTGGGCTTATACTTCTCAGGTGGCTACAGTTCATGCTATTATTGTCTTATTAATATTTCCTGTGTGGACTCTGAAGGCATTTATATTTGAGCTGTTAATTTCATTGTGGTAATGCTACAAACTTCTCTTGAACTAATTTAGTAATGACTCAAATACTTGATTTGAAATGTTTTCTTACTCATGTCAAAACAGCTAGAGAGATAAATTTCAATTTTAAACTCATGAGAAAAAATGAACTTGAAAGCCTTTGGGCTTACATTTCTCAGTTGGCTTTAGTTCATACTATTATTGTCTAATTGATATTTCCTGCATGGACTCTGAAGGCATTTGTCTTTGAGCTGTTAACTTCACTGTGGTAATGCTACAACCTTCTCTTGGGCTAATTTAGCAATGATTTAGAAGGAGCACAGTGAGTTTCAGAACATTGAACCAGTAGATAGGCTATCTGAGTTTCAGACCTGTCTCTGCTGCTCTACTAAGATGATAATGATAGCAGTAGTGACAAGGGTAATGATATCAGCCTCTACAACATAACTATAACAAAAGAGATGCTATGCTAATTACATTGTGCATACTATCTTATGACATTCCTTCTATAAATTAAGGTACGACTTATTATCAGTGTCATTTTATAGATGAGGAATTTAGATGTGATGAGTTAAACAACCTGTTCAACATCCCACATGTATCTGTGCAGAGTCAACATGGGAAGCCAAGCAGACACCAGAGTCCCTGAGCTTTGACTGCCTTCTCTCTCTCTTTTCCTAGTTTTAATTTCAATTTAGTGAAGTAAAGATAATAACAATGTACCTGCTGGTGTCTCATTTTGAAGAGCAACCAGAAATTTTCATAAATATAAATTTAACCTGTAGAAACACTATACAATTTTGAGATAATTTCTATAATGAAGGCTGAAATTTATCAGTTTAACTCTTTGATTGACCTTTTTTTTTTTTTAAGATTGCTGATTTCTAACACTTTAACCTTGGTGTGTTCTAGAAGGTTTATGACTTTCTAATTTCAATTAAATTAAGAAGCAAGCTAAGTAATTTGCCTTTCATTCTTTCGTACCTAAATCCAAATTATGTGTTCCCTTTTTACAATAACATGTCACATATCAATAATTAGTAAAGATACATCTTATATAAGATTTTTAATAGCACTGGCTTGCCTCATTTTTGCAGTGTAATGGAAAAACATCAATAACCTCAGAAACATCATTTGGAGTAAATAAAAATGAACTACTATTTAATCAAAAAACATGATAAAGAAAGAGCAAGACACAAACAGATAAATAAATTTGTAATATGTATATTTGAGAAAAAACTTGTTTCCAGAGTATCATAGTTTCAACAAGTCAATAATAATAATAGTAATGATTATTTCATAAAAATACACAAAGGATGTGAATGGCCACTTTAAAAAGAGGATATGCAGATTACCAATAAACATATGAAGCACTACTTAATTTCATTAGTAAAAGAGAAATTCAATTCATATTATAATATTTATAAATGCTTTTTGAAATTATTAAAATAAAAATAAATATGTGATATGGAATGTTGGTGAGGACCTGTAGCAACTAGAACGCTCATGTACTTTTCATAGAAATGTACATTGATTAAAAATACTTTGAAAACTGTATTTTAGAATATATACAAATTGAAAATAACGCAGACTAAGATCTAGAAATTCTACTTCTATGTATATACAGTAATTCCTTACTTTTCTTCGTTTTGCTTTTCATAATGTTAGTTACCCATTGTGAGTCATGGCCTGAAAATAGGTGAGTACAATACAATATAATATTTTGAGAGAGAGAGATACATAACTTTTATTACAATATATTGTTATAGCTGTTTGTTTTATTATTAGTTATTGTTGTTAAGTGCTTTCTATGCCTAATTTACAAATTAAACTTTATAATAGGTATGTATGTGTAGGAACAAATATAGTATCCATAGGACTCAGTACAGTCTGTGGTTGAGGACTACTGCATTTACCAAAAGACACACAGAAGAATGTTTATAGTAGGATTATCCGAAATAGACAGAAACTAGAAATAATCATGATATCAAAACCAGACATGGACACAATTTTAAAAAGTACAAGCCAACATCCATGGGGAACATAGATACAAAAATCCTCAACAAAATACTATCAGCTGAATTCAACAGCATATCAAAAAGATTATTTATCATGATTAAGTGGAAGTCATCTCAGAAATTCAAGGATAGTTCAATATAAACAAATCAAACAAGATACATCACATCAAGAGAATGAAAAACAAAAGCCATATGATTATTTCAATAGATACAGAAAAAACATTTGATAAAAGTCAACATTCCTTTATGATAAAAAAAAAAACTTTCAACAAACTAGACATAGAAGTAACATACCTCAAAATAATAAAGACCGTATAAGTAAATAACATCCAAATTGGAAAGGAGGGAGTCAAATTATTCCTGTTTGTAGGCACATCTATACTTAACTGATTTCAACAAAGGTACCCAGAAGAAAACATAGGGAAAATGGCTCTGTGACACTGGTCTAGGCAAATATTTTTTGGATAAAACTTCAAAAGCGTTAGCAACAAAAGCAAACATAGACAAACTAAAATGCTTCTACACACCAAAGCAGACAATGAATAGAGCATAGAAAAAAGCTACTGAGCAGAATACTGTATTTGCAAACTATACATCTGATAAGAGGTTAATATACAAAATATATAAAGGACTGAAATAACTCAATGCCAAAGCAAAAATATAAAAACAAAATAGAAATAACCATATTAGAAAACAGGTAGAAGATCTGTATAGATGTTTCTGAAAAGAAAACATACAATTTATAAACAAGTATATGAAAAATGGTCAACAATATCACTAATTATCAGGGAGATGCAATCTAAAACCACAGTGAGATATCACCTTATTCCAATTAGAATGATTATTATCAAAAACTTAAAAGATTACAAGTGCTGTTAAGAAGAAAAGGAAACACTTACATACTGCTGTTCAGGGTGTAAATAAGCATAGTATTACTCTACTTAGAATTACTAAGTAGAGTAAAACTCTACTTAGTATTACTCTACTTAGAATTACTAAGTAGAGTAAAACGGCTGACCCTAAGTAAGAAGGGACTCTGCTGACTGCTTGACTGGGACACTGATTTTTTTCCTACTTTCATATTTAAACTGAAATATAAGCTCTTCTTAGGTTTCAAACTTGCTGGTTTTGGGACTGAAACTTAAACTATCAGCATTTCTGATTAATAGGCCTAGTGCTCTCACTGGAACTATACTATTGGCTCCCCTGGGTCACCAGTATGCCAACTGCAGATCTTTGGATTTCTTGGCCTCCATAATTGTATGAGCTAATTTTTTAATTTATATATAAATATATATTTGTGTGTGTCAAAAATGTACACACATTTTAAAAGATGTTATCTATGTATTACTATGAATTAATTATGGTAGGTAGCACTGTGTAGTATGAAGTTCACTAAACTGTGCTTCTGCCATTTTCTTTGACTGTCCTGCCTGTCACATGGTGATGCTAGCATTCATTTGATTAATGTCATTTTTTGAATGGATGTCATATTTAAAATTTGTATGCATTTTTTGGCATCCCCGTATATCTCTATTGGTTCCATTTCTCTGAAAAACCCTGACTAATATTGACACTATTTTAAAAAGATTTGGTTTTCCTGTGCTGAAAACTCATTTTTTTTTAAGTATGGGTAAATTCCAGGAAAAAGTTCAAAATGTGTGAATAACTGCATATTCTTGTGAGTTCACACAAATATAATTCATATATAGAGAGATAGATAGAGATATTTCCAGACAAAAACAGTGTGTTCCAAATATAGTTTTGAAATTTTAACAAGAAAACAACAAAGTTTTCTTATTTTTATCTCAAATGTTCTTGTTTAAAACTTTGCAGTGTTCATATTGAGAAGTCACTAATATATGAAATTTCAGTAAACAAATTCTGTAAACTCTTAAAAAACGTAGAAACTAGAGAAAGAGACTGTTTTATTCTTTTATTTAGGTCTAGATAATGATCTTGGCCCACTCATCATCCCCAGAGACCATAACTTGATTGGCATATTGGTTTAGTTTTGAGGAAATAAAATATGAAAAAGTAAATAATGCAAATATTTTCTTTAAGATAACTTTCAGTTGGATGGGTTTCTTCTCTTTTTGTAACATGGAAACCTTCTTGATATTTTTAGGAAACATCATTTTGTGAATACTGCTTCCTGGAACGTTGGCAAATATTTTTGCACAAGCCAGTGCATTAGGAAAGAACACAAATGTTTGTTTTGATTAGACAATGTTTGATGTGCCTCCTGCATCTGTTAATAATGCTGAATTTCTCTGAAATGAGATAAAGAAGAACACAATGGGAGGAATGACAGGCAAGAGAGTGCTTAATATCAGATCTCATTTATTGAGTGATGACTATGTGACAGGCACAATGCTGAGAGTCTTATTTCTATTATCTCATTTAATTTTCCCAGCAGAGATAGACATGCTGTTATTTATGCCAATTTTATAGCTTTAGAAACAGATCAAATTAATAATTTTCATAAGTTCACACTGTTAAAAAGTGACTGAGATATTATCTAAACAAGCCCTTTTGGAATTAAGTGATAGACTAACTTATGAATGAAAAAAGATATGATGAAAAGAAAGGGAAAAGCAAGAATAAGGAAAAAGAGATAATTAAATAAAAATACTTTATTTTACAAGATATGCCTTCCATTATAAAATATATGGAAAAAGTAACAGAATATATGAGAGAAATAGGTAAGTTATAAACCCCAAATCCAAGGAAATTTTTTTTTTTCCATTAATCACTATTTTTTATTATGGTTTTGTGGGGTACAGTTAAGGGTTAGGTGTACAATGACGTTTCATTCA
>NW_007016393.1:0-1366 GCF_000164805.1 Carlito syrichta
GAGACTCTAACTCAAAAATAAATAAATAAAACACATAAAAATATGTAGACTTTTCCCATTCAAATTTAATATATTCCAACGCGTTAGAATGACAGCATCAGGAAACTTTTGGTTGCAAGCAACAGAAATTCAACTCAAACAAAGAAAATGGTGGTTTCCTGTAAGGACCAGGGGGTCATTCTTCCAGAAAGGAAGAATGGAGTCCTTGAGGTGGCAGACGAGGAGCTGGCCTGGGGTTGACAGACTCTGGGGGCTGAAGTCTGGCCAGGACTGATTCCATCTTGCACTGCGGCATTCTTCAGTGGTGTGGTTTCACACTTTTAAAGACAAAGATGGCTTTTCTCCATTGAGAAAGGTAGCTGTAAGTCCCTCCAGAAGAATATCTTTCCAGATCTATTGGTTCAAAAACTCCCAAGGAAGGGTTCTGATTGGAAGAGTTTGGGTCACCTTCTATCCCTCAATAAGTCATTGTGGCCAAGGAGAGGGTGCCCTGCCACAGGCCCATCTCAAGCTGCAAACTCTACCCACCAGAACCAGGGGGACAGCATAGTCATTGCCACCCGGAGGATATCTTTGAGCCAGGCCAACTCACCATTTGAAACTCCAAACAACAGAGAAGTCTAGGGAAATAAAGAAGATTTATCCTCAACCCCATCACCCCTAAAAGAACAGTGTTGCATGAACATTTCTAGTTTGTTTTTAAACACATACACTTTAACTGTACAATATTGTCAGAGCTACTTCACAAATAGATGGTTTTGAAACCTACCTGGAGAAACAAGGCTGGAAGACACAGAAACAATGCTCACATCTGAGGTTTAGCCTACGTGAAGAACTGTTTCGGTTCCTGAAATGTCCTCAGAAATGAAGTACAACTTCATGAGTGTGGAGGGATGATCGAGGGATAGGCCTGTGTGTCCTTTTTTCTGTTCCTTCAACAGCATTTTGAAAAGCCTTCTGTAGGCCAAACATTAGTTACTCTAGGCTCTGAGGAGTTAGTAGTAAACAAAATGAACCAATGTTCCCTGTCCTTCTGGATCCAAGAAAATATTGATGATGGAAGGAAAAAAAAGACAAAAAAGTAGGTAGATGTTCCAATGATCAAACTTTTTTGAAGTAATTACTCTAATTTTTTATAGCCAATGAATCTTATGAGAGTTCATGGTAAATAAAATACTTATGGTAGCCAAGTAGGCCCCAGCAAGAAACTAAAGGATTTCAAGAAAACTAAAGACTGTTATAAAATGGTGGAATAAAATATCCTAATAACAAAGAACTTTGCTTATCAAGACTATGGGGCCAACCTTTAAGTTTTGCAAAATTTCCTCTCCCTCAAAAAAAGGACCTTGACATATTAGCCAATGTA
>NW_007016394.1:0-870 GCF_000164805.1 Carlito syrichta
TTCACAGATTTAGTCGGTATCTGAAAGGTCACAGATTTAATGGCCCCACAAGGCTATAGGATTCTCACCCTTTGTTTCAAATTACCGATAACTAGAGTTGATCCTTCAATAATGTGATTATTATCAGTGGGTGCTTCTGTTCTCAACTATGCCATTGTCATCAATCGATAATGCGAGCATACATTCAATTCCACTCTTGAGATCATGGACAAATGTGATGTTCTGTAGAATTTACACTACATGCCAGATTTTTTAAATGTGCACTGATACAGAGAGAGAAAATTTATGAAAGAATACTGCTACTGATCTCATGTAAATGAAAACAGATGCTAATCTATTATATTTTAATCAGGGTTCTTCATAAAGTTAGAATCAATAAAATATCTATCAATATCTATCTAGCTGTCATCTATTTGTCTATCATCTATTTATTTATCATCATCTATCATCTATCTAGTTATAAATATAGATAAATAGATTATAGCTAGATGATAGCGAGCAAGCTAGATAGATAGATAGATAGATAGATAGATAGATAGATAGATAGATAAGAGATGACTAATTAGGAAAACTGGCTCACACAACTATGAAGGTTGAGAAGTCTCAAAGCTGGTGATCCTGGGATACTAGTGACCTGACTCAGTATAAGTCCAAAGGCATCAGAATCAGGGAAGCCAATCAATGGTGTAACATTGAGTCCAAAGTTGAAGTCCGAAGGTGTCAGAACTGCTGGTATAAATCATGGAGTCTAGAGATTAGAGCCTAAGTTTCTGTTTTTCTTTCTTTTAAAAAAAAATATTATAAAGATGTGGGGTACATTACAGGGTTAGGTATATACACATTGATCATGTAGGTATCTTTGTTGATGAA
>NW_007016395.1:0-829 GCF_000164805.1 Carlito syrichta
AGATACTAAAAAGTAGCATACTAAGAGAGTTACTAAACACGAGAAACAGATAACTATTAAGCATAAAAGATGTAATTCGATGTTAAAACCTACATTCACACAATTTAAATGAGTCAGTTCAGAAGGCTTGTTTGTAAAGTTCCTTGTAGTCTAGATTTTCCTCTTCTTCCTTCCTTCCTTCCTTTCTTCCTTCCTTCCTTCTTTCCTTCCTTCTATCAGCATCATCCATTGCCATCATCGTTACCATGTTCTCCGCTGCTTTTCTCTTGACATCTGCATCAGTAATTTAACTGCAAGCCACAACAAATTACTGAAAGTTAAGTAGAGGAGCAGTTTATTCGAAAGGATATTTTGTAGCTTTCAGTTTGAATACAACCTGGAGAATCAGATTCTGAAGAGCTGTGTTGATGCCAGCTGTATGCTTAGGATGGGTAAGGGATGTGAGTCTGGGGTCAACCGGTCAAGCTCTGGGGCAGAGAGGACCTAGCCCATTGCTTCTAACCTGTGACCAGCCTACTCCTCTCACCCCAGTGTACCATGCAGATGTTAAGTTTTTCTGTGTGCCAAGACCTAAAAACAGCTGGTAGCCATGAAGAGGAACAAGAAATGGCAGATTTAGTGAGAAAGACTGCAGAGACTTAGTAGATGGTCTTTTTGGGTGTTAGCATCAGGGTAAATGAGTTTTGGACCTTGAGCTCACATGCTGTTTATTCACACGTCAGCTTTTCAGGAGAAAATTTTTTCAGTCTAATTCTTGAGCTAAACTTTGTCCATTTCCCCGGTCAAGGGAATATGGGGGTTCTTTCACTGACTGTCCCTCCAGCATGGT
>NW_007016396.1:0-798 GCF_000164805.1 Carlito syrichta
GTCATTTGAGTAACTTTAAAAAACTTGCTTATCTCTGGAATTTTAGGCCAATAATCATTTTGAAAACTAAACATTATAACATATAATGTAAAATATAAAGTCACATTATTATAATTCTGAGAGCTTACAATACATTTTTGATATTAAAATATGTAAGATATTTTTGGGATGTTGTTTTTAATATCTTAACCTTCCTGTCAGCTCTATTGTTGAGAGCTGTAACAATCAGATTTAAGTTTGTTAAATGTTATCACTTGAAATTTTAATGGGATAAATAATTATTATAAAATATGTTGATTTTTTTCATTGTCAGTGAAAATTACAATGCAACACACAGCAAGCTTTTAACTGAGGGAAAGTAGTTTTTATAGTGTCAGTTTATGGCATAGCATAAGTAATTGTCTAGGCAACCAATTATATTTTTATTGGGGACACATGGTAAAACAAATGAAATGTTTATGTAAAATTTTTATACTGTTTATCTTTTTTTTTAAGATTTGTGGTACATTTAAATACTGGCATTTCTTTTTTTTCTTTGAGTTGGAGTCTCACTCTGTCGCCCAGACTGGAGTGCAGTGGCTGCTTCCAGCCACCTGTAGCCTCGACCTGCTGGGCTCCGGTGATCCTTCCACCTCAGCCTTCCAGTAGCCGGAATTACAGGCATACGCTAACACGCCCGGCTGATTTTTTGATTTATTGTAGAGATGATGTCTCTCTACCCAGGCGGACTCATGCAATCCACTCACCTCAGCTCCCAAAGGCGCGGGATTACAGGCTGAGCCACCGAGTCCGGCTATA
>NW_007016397.1:0-518 GCF_000164805.1 Carlito syrichta
GAAATCTTTCCCTGACATCCAGTCCCTAAGAACCTACGCTGCCACCAGAACACCACTACAAGAACACCAAAGAAAGTATTAAACCCAGAAGAAAAGGAAAAAAGAACAACAATGTTCTTCACAAGAGTACAGGAAAAAGATTTAAAACACAGACATGAACTGACTGCAAATCTTTTAGACAAAACACAATCAGGAGCAACAACAACTTTGTAAGAACATTATGAGCCGGGCTCGGTGGCTCAGCCTGTAATCCCGCGCCTTTGGGAGGCTGAGGTGAGTGGATTGCCTGAGCCCGCGGGTTCGAGACCCGCCTGGGCAGCGAGACCTCATCTCTACAATAAATCAAAAAATCAGCCGGGCGTGGTGGCGCATGCCTGTAATTCCGGCTACTTGGAAGGCTGAGGCGGAAGGATCACCGGAGCCCAGTAGGTCGAGGCTGCGGTGGCCGGAAGCGGCCACTGCACTCCAGTCTGGGTGACAGAGTGAGACTTCCACTCCAAAAAAAAAAAAAAAAAAAA
>NW_007016398.1:0-748 GCF_000164805.1 Carlito syrichta
TCCACCTTGGCCTTCCAAGTAGCTAGAGGTTTATATGTCCTTCATTTTCAACTAACATCAACCAATTCACCTAGACACATTTTTGTCAATTATCAAAAAACTGATGTTTAAATAATAACGCTTCTACTACATGTCTGTAAATTAGCTGTTACATATCCAGTGCTCTGGGGAAGAATGTTTCTGATAACAAATTGCCAAGTGATCAGGTTGACCTCATTTTTTAAAAGAATAATGAAAACCTAGACACATTTTTGTCAATTATCAAAAAACTGATGTTTAAATAATAACACTTCTACTACATGTCTGTAAATTAGCTGTTACATATCCAGTGCTCTGGGGAAGAATGTTTCTGATAACAAATTGCCAAGTGATCAGGTTGACCTCATTTTTTAAAAGAATAATGAAAACAATACTGATAATAATACCTTCTACCTTTCACACCTTCTACCCTGAACTGCACCTCACAATTTTAAAATAAAATAAAACAAAAAAAATTTTTAAAGATAATAATACCCTCCTCATGTATCATGTTCCATTGTCTTAAAATGATCTGTGTACATTATCTAATCCGATTTTTACTGTGACTCTGTGAGATAGTTTGGAAGTATGGTATCATTACCCACCACTTGATAGATAAGGAGACCAGATCGGAAAGAAATCAATTACCCTATGCAAGGTTAGAAAACTATGGAACAGCAACTGGACCCGTGTCTTCTGAACCTTAGACAGGGCTTGCAAAACTTTCAAA
>NW_007016399.1:0-639 GCF_000164805.1 Carlito syrichta
GGCTGAACCTCTTCAAGTAGTTTTATCCACTCCCACGGCAGCAAAACTTATCACAGCCTAACGTCAGGTTACCCCGTGGATTCACATTTCCCGTCTTAAACCTGCCACCCCTCCTTCCTCACAATCCACCCATAATAAGACTTGTCCACCCACCCACGGGTACACCTGCTCCCAGGTTCCAGACCAGCCACTCAAACTTCGCCTGTCTCGACTCACCACTCATCCCAACCCAAATCCAACCCAACATCCTGGATACAACACAAAAAACTTGGTCCCTCTCCTTTCTTGGCCTGATCGCCATTCTACTTACTACATTACTCACCTGCTCAGCACCCACAAACTGGCCGCCTGCAGCAAAAATTCTGTTAGCTACTACCTATCTCTTAATTGTCACCAGCTTTGTTCTCATCAGATGTCTCCCTTAAAGACCAAAATAACCCCCGGTTTTACCTCCAGTTACAGTTTAACCACATTCATATTAATAAGCCTAGCCAATAACTTTACAATATCATGGGCATAGCTGATTGGACTTGCACCCATGCGTCTCTGCAGGAAAACCCAGACTCTACCAGCTGATCCCCAGTATGTGCTATTATCAAAATTTGCGTGCCAACTAGGAACACAAAAATACTGGGCTGC
>NW_007016400.1:0-809 GCF_000164805.1 Carlito syrichta
CCTTTGCATTGTTTGTATTCCAAAGTCAATTTTCTCAGTGTCTGCTCTCCCAGGCGTCTGGGAGAGACCCATACTCTTCTTTTGGTTTTTCTTCATTTCTGTAGATTTTTCTCCCTTTACCCCTTTCCCTCCCCCTCTTCAATTCTGTTTTTGAGGGAAGGTGGGGTTGCTTTTATTTCTCTTCTGCAATGACCTGTTCTTCCTTATGAGGGTCTTCTGGTTTTGTTCACTTTTCCCTCTGTTTTACAGTCTGTCTATTCAGCAGTTTGCAGTCTTGGTCCGTTCAGAGAATCTCACAAGTTCACCTATGCCGTCGCCATCTTGCCCCGTCTCCTCTGTTTTGTTTTTTAATGGAGAAAAGATCTCACACTGTTGCCCAGGTTGGAGCGCAGTGGTGTGATCATAGCTCACTGCAGCCTCAGATTCCTGGGCTTTAAGGAACCCTTCTGCCTCAGCCTCCAAAGTCGGTGAGACTACAAGCATTTGTCACCATGCCCATCTAATTTTTTATTTTTTATTTTTCTAGAGATGAGTTCTTACTATGCTTCAAATTTGGTCTTGAATTGGTCTCAAGTGATTCTCTTGCCTCAGCCTCTCAAGGTTCTGGGATTGCAGGTGTAAACCACTGCGCCTGGCTGAGTTATTAATATTATTCTCATTTAATAGTTGAACTGATTGGAGCACAGAGATGATCAATAATATGCACAAAGTTACACAGCTGGTAAAGGTGTGAACTGACAGTTATTTGAGCCATTAAAATCACTATGCACTATTAGCTCTAACAATGAAACGATGCTATATGTGTTCTA
>NW_007016401.1:0-1043 GCF_000164805.1 Carlito syrichta
CCTTAGGGGCCCAAGGAGGCACCAAGCTCACCCCCCGTTCTTCCTCATTAGAAAACAAAGAATTTCCCACTTAACAAAGGAACTCACTGGCTTTAGAATACCCCTTGCCGGGAGTTCCCGCATCCAGACACCACTGATAATGACTGTCCAATTCCCACCAAGAGAAGGGTCTCCTTCCCGCCCCCTTTAAGGACACTGTGACTTCTAGGATAAACGCCCACAACAGTCACCTATCAACAACGTGATCACAGCAGTGTCCTGGACTCACAACCCCCTTAATTGACCCAGAAGGCCCCAACCTCCTCCCCTCAGTCCAACTCAGGTCTCCAAAGGTAGCTGCCTAGGGAGGGTAAGAGAGGGTGCTCTGAAACCAGCGAGGCCCAGGCCCTGTGCCTGCATGCAGTAGGTCATCACTAATTATCTGATTCAAACGGGAGAGGACCTAGGTCAAGGCTGATGTCCACCTTGCTCCTTTTAGGACAGAACCTCCCGCCCGATGGGCAAAGTTCTGGGTCAAAGCCCAAGTCGACATCAGATGCTGGCCCCCAACGGGAAAATTACCTCTCTGCACCTCTACGCTTAATTAGTTAACTGACCTCATTAGCGTTCAAACTTGAGTTGCAAATGAAAAAGAGGTCCCAAAACTACGCAATTTTCCACCTTTTCTTTGCGCAGAAACCACTTTACTTTTGGATGGCCTGGAAGGACTCTCAGAACCATGCTCTGGCTGTCAACCCCTGCGGGTCCCTGGTGTTCAGCCTGGATGACCACCAATAGCCCCCAGGGCCCCCTTAAAACTCAGCATTGAAACCTACGAGCACCAGCACTCACTTCCCTCTCTGGGCGCCCCCCAGCCCAGCAGAAACGTGAAACTTCCCACTTGCCCACTCATTTGGGCAGGGCGCTGCGGCCATCCAATGGATCCGGACCGAACCATCCGAACGCGGGCGACAAGGTCCACGGCGGACCGTGCACCCACCCCCCCAACTCAGTTGGCGAGGTCCACTGTGTGTTCCGAACCAAGATGGCGAGATTCGCGGGTC
>NW_007016402.1:0-784 GCF_000164805.1 Carlito syrichta
GCCCTCTGGTGTTTAAGATCTAAGTTCTGGCTAAAGTTCTGTCCACACTTCCTGCACAAATGATGCTCCTACCTGAGTGTCCTCCTGTGAATGAGGAGTGATTTCTGGCTAAAGCCCTGGCCACACTCACCGAACACATAAGGCTTCTCTTGAGTGTGTCCTCTCATGTTAGGACAAGGGTCGATTTGTCATGAAAGCCTCGTCTGTAATCCCTGCAAATAAAAGCCTTCTCATCTCAGTGTGTCCTCTCATGTTTGATATGACTTTTGAGATATGACTTTTGGCTAAAGCCTCGCCCACACTCCCTGCAGACATAAGGCTTCTCCCCTGAATGTGTCCTCTGGTGAACAAGTAGGAGTGATTTCCAGCTAAAGCCTCGCCCACACTCCCTGCAAATAAAAGGCTTCTCATCTAGGTGTGTTCTCTGGTGTTTGATGAGATATGACTTTTGGCTAAAGCCTCGTCCACACTCCTTGCAGACATAAGGCTTCTCCCCTGAGTGTGTCCTCTGGTGTCTGATTAGGGATGACTTCTTGCTAAAACCTCGCCCACACTCCCTGCAAATATAAGGCTTCTCTCCTGAGTGTGTCCTCTGGTGTGTGATGACACATGACTTTTGGCTAAAGCTTCGTCCACATTCCCTACAGACATAAGGCTTCTCCCCTGAGTGTTTCCTCTGGTGGACAAGAAGGTGTGATTTCCAGCTAAAGCCTCACCTACACTCCTTGCAGACATAAGGGTTCTCCCCTGAGTGTGTCCTCTGGTGAACAAGGAGTTGTGATTT
>NW_007016403.1:0-788 GCF_000164805.1 Carlito syrichta
AACTATACAAGTAGCTGATGATCACTAAATTTTTGTAATCATTGCTGGATCCCCTGTATGAAGTTAAGTGTTTACTAAGTATCTATTATACATGAAGCAGAAACCTGTGTTTCCAGACAAGATGAAGTAACAGGGATGGGGTTTATCCTGCCTGAAATAACCAAAAGTCTGAGCAAAAAGATGAAATTATGGTTTTCAAAACACTGAATTTCAAGAAATGAAGGATGGTGAACCTTGAGAGGTGGGAACAAATGGGGTAAGCCCCACACTGCCCCCCGTTACTACCTGGATAGATTTTTCTGGCTGCAGAGCAGGGAGAAAAAACCCAGTGGGAACCTAGCAGAGAGAATGCCAGAGATTTGCAGAGGTCCTCTCCATCACTCAGCAGAGTACGATCAGGACACCGTGTGAGAAAACTACTACAGGTTGAGAAAACCATCCAAAAAGACCAGTGAGAACCTAGAACTTGCTCAGTGCTAGGGACACTGTCTGTTCCCTCCAACCAGACTAGAAACACACTTTTTTTTTTAGACTGGAAAATATAGTTTATTTAAAAGGTAAATTGGAAAGACAGAGAGAGAGAGAGAGAGAGAGAGAGAGAGAGAGAGAGAGAGAGAATGAGAGAGAGAGAGAGAGAGAGAGAGAGAGAGAGAGAATGAGAGAGAGAGAGAGAGAGAATATGAGAGAGAGAGAGAGAGAGAGAGAGAGAGAGAGAGAGAGAGAGAGAGAGAGAGAGAGAGAGAGAGAGGGAGAGAGAGAGAAGGAGATTCGCCTCCCCAAGGCAGGGA
>NW_007016404.1:0-1422 GCF_000164805.1 Carlito syrichta
TTTCTGTGTTTTGTGGAACCCAAGGGCAAGTCCCACTCTGGAACTAGAACCAGGAACCAGAAATTAGAAATGCAGGTAGCACCTTCTCCACCTCCCTGTCGCAGCCTTTTAATCTGCTCCTCCAGCCATGGGGGGATGCAGCATGTGCACACTATTGTTATGGAGATTTTAGTTTTCTTTCTCGTTCACTTTTTTATTCCCCCAGCTTTTCTGAAGTACAATTGACAGGTAAAAATTGTGTATTCTTGTGTTGTGCCATGTGATGTTTTGCTACATATGTAGATTGTGAAATGATGACCACAGCCAGTCTAATGAGCATATCGACCCCCTCACATGGTTATCCTCATACAGTGAGAACATTTAAGGTCTGCTCCACTAGTGTTTTTCTCATACACAACGCGGTGCTGTTAATTGCTCACCATGTGTACAGCAGAGCTCCAACTTATTCATCCTATCCAGTGGAGACTTTGTACCCTTTGAGTAGCATCTCTCTATTACCTCCTTCACCCTCCAACCCCCTTCTAGGCCCTGGCAGTCATTCTACTCTCTGCTCTATGAATTGACTTTTAAGATTCCAAATAAAAGTGAGACCATGCAATTGCTTGTCTTTCTGTATTTGCTTTATTTCATTACCATAATGTCCTCAAGGTTTATCCTTGTTGCAAATGACAAGATTTCCTTTTTGAATGCTGAGTGCTATTCCATTGTTCATATTCACTGCATTTTCTTTACCCATTCATCTGTCAATTGACAGTGAGATTGATTGCTCAGTAAATGTTCAGTATTGAGAGAACTTATCACATGCTCTGATAATAATGAACTATTGCTAGAATTCTATTTGTTATATTTTTAGCCATTTGCTTACATTATTCTGCTTTCTCACTCATCGTCAGAGAAATGTAAATCAAAACCACATCGAGATACCACCTAACCCCTGTAAGAATGGCCATCATTAATAAAACAAACAACAACAGATACTGGTGAGGATGTGGAGAAAAAGGAACGCTTCTACATTGCTGGTGGGAATGCAAACTAGTACAACCTCTTTGTAGACAGTGTGGTGATTTCTGAAAGAACTAGCAATTGACCTTTCATATGACCCAGCAATTCCCCTATTGGGAATATACCCAGAGGAACTAAAATTATTCTACAAAAAAGATACCTGCACATGTGTGTTTGTTGCAGCTCTATTCACAAAAGCAAAAACATGGAACCAACCATGTTGCCCATCGAAGCTGGACTCGATAAAAAAATGTGGTACATATACACAATGGAATATTATGCAGCCATAAAGAAGGGCAAATATATGGACTTTGCAGCATCTGAGACTCAGATACTTCTCTGTAAGAGGATGGTTTGCTCTCTAACTTCAGAATTACTTTGAGGATTATGGGTTATGTATATAAAATGAACATTCTCTTA
>NW_007016405.1:0-748 GCF_000164805.1 Carlito syrichta
AGTTTAAGTCTGGAAGTGTGATGCCTTCTGCTTTGTTTCTTTTGCTGAGTATTGTTTTGGCTATTCATGGTTGTTTATGTTTCCATATGAATTCCTGTATTGTCGTTTCCAGTTCTGAAAAGAATGATGCTGATAATTTAATGGGTATTGCATTTAATCTGTAGATTGCCTTGGATAGGATGGATATCTTAACAATGTTGATTCTTCTAATTCATGAGCCTGGAATATTTTTCCATTTGTTTGTGTCATTTTTGATTTCTTTGAGCAGTTTTGTAGTTTTTGTTGTAAAGGTCTCTGATTCAACTGGTTAGAAAGATGCGGAGGTATTTCTTTCTTTCTTTCTTTCTTTCTTTCTTTCTTTCTTTCTTTCTTTCTTTCTTTCTTTCTTTCTTTCTTTTTGCTACTGTAAATGGAATTGTGCTTTTTGTTTGGTTCTGTGCCTGTTTGTTGTTGGTATATAAGAATGTGACTGTTTTTTGCATATTGATTTTGTACCCTCAGACTTTGCCAAAGTCTTTTATCAGTGCAAGAAGGTTTTTTGACAGATTATCTTGGATTTTTGAGGTATAGAATCATATCATCAGCAAAGAGGAATTACTTGACTTCCTCTTTTCCTGTTTGGATACCCCTGATTTCCTTCTCTTGTCTGACTGCTCTAGCTAGAACTTCCCACACTATGCTGAACAGGAGGAGTGAAAGTGGAACCTTGTCTTGTTCTGATTTTTAGGGAAATGCTTCCTATTTTTTT
>NW_007016406.1:0-857 GCF_000164805.1 Carlito syrichta
GTACCCAAGCAGAATCATGGGGGCAGCCCATGCAATGCGGGGGTACAGATGCTCGAGTCCCCGCCATTCCCACTTCATTGGTTGGGATGCAGCTTAGGCATGGGAAGGTTTAAGTGCTCTCTGTTAATGCTAATGAGGCTCCAGAGTTGAGAACCACTAGAAACACCCTCTCCTACAGTCTTACCTACTTTGGAAAAAGAATAAAATGCACAGTCCAATAATGTAGGGAAGCTTTACCAAACCCTCACCTCCACTTAGAATTAAAATCATAGCGATAGAAACATGAACGGGCTGGGCATAGTGACTCAGGCCTGTAATTGCAGCAGTTTGGGAAGTGGAGGTGAGAGGATAACCTGAGCCCATGGGTTTGAGACCAGATTGGGCAACATGGCGAGACCTCGTCTCTACAATAAATCCAAAAACTAGCCAGGCATGGTGGCACACACCTGTAGGTCCAGCTACTTGGGAGGTTGAAGTGGAAGGATCATGTGAACACAGGAGGTTGAGGCTGCAGTAGCTGTGGGCAGGCCGCTGTACTCCAGCCTGGGTGACACAGTGACACTTCAACTCAATAAATAAATAAATAAAAAAGAAAGAAACATGAGTGGTTTAACTGGATAACCTGCTGGGTAACTTCTACAGAAATTATCCTATATGGCATTCCAATTCCATGCCCTATTTAAGAATTTCTCCACTACCAATCTAAGCCCATACATGAACTCAAAACAGAAAAAAAAAATGCTTAGAAAAAAGGGGGTCTCTGGTTGATAAAAAAGAGCCCACATTGCAAATACATTTGCTAGTGTTCAGTGACATTTAGTGAAGTTGAATTTCATATCATATTTTACTTTATTTTT
>NW_007016407.1:0-7851 GCF_000164805.1 Carlito syrichta
ACTTTATGTGACTTTATTGGTGACTTTATTGGTTTTTCTTTAAAATAGCACTTAAAATTTTACTTATGTGTATCTATTGAACAAAACAACCCCATAGTAATAAAATGGCAATAAGGGAGTTGTTTGCTCAATGAGGAATATCTATTGACATGTGTCACTTGACATTTAAAGGAGAATTAATTGCTCTTTGTGAACTTGCTTTATTTAACTAAAATCACTAGCTAATGTAGCTATGAAAATACATTACAGTGACACATTTGACATTTAAATGATATAAAACCCAAACCACCTAAGTAATCAAAACTGTTCACAGAGTTTTAAATTACAGTAGCTGTATGTGAGTAACAAATGGATGAATCAAATGCATTCTACAGTCTTTCTGTATGTTATGGGAAGCTTGACTGCCAGAGATATTTTTGTACAGTACCACTGGCCTGTGTGATTCACTATAGAATAGGCAAAAGAAACTTATTTTCTGCTTAGTACAGAACATTGATCTAAAATGAAAAATACAGTGTTATTGTTGTTTCAAACTACCTTTGCCAATTTTTCCCAGCTTTAAAGGAAATTAACTAATTTAATATAATAAAAGAAACAAAAATCACTTTTTCTTCCAACAATTTAATCCTAGCTTTCCTGAGAATTTAACAGTTCTGATAAATCTTAAATTAATTTGTTTCCTTATCATGGTATCAACTTTATATCTTTTTAAAAATCCAACATAACTGTAATAGTCTGAGAAAAATATAAAACCACTGAACAATCTTTGAAGTACGTTTGCGCTATTTTTTACCTAACTAAAATTGATTTCATTGCCTTACTGTGATTTCTCAGTTTTGAGTCATCATGAGAGAGTCCTACTAATCGTCAAACTGTTTCTGAACACCTCAATTCATGCTTCTTCTTTGCTTTTGTAGAACCTATGACACATTATCCTGAGATTGGAAGCAAAAATGTCATGTGAATATAAGAACCTATATCTACTACTATCTTTTGAAGTGATTACTTAAATAATTCCTCACAAAAGTTCATAATAATCTAAGTATGATATTCTGGGATGATTTTTAGTTTTATTATTAGGCAAGGTGATGAAGAAACTCCAAATTAATAGTGGTTTTCTCTGTTTCTGAACATCTACAGAGAAATTAGATTCTATGACAATTGATTGTTTCATGTGTTAAGAACATTTTCATCAGGCTATCTTTACTTCTTATCATTTAAGTTGCTCATCTGGTATCTTAAATTTAGTTAGCCTTAGTTTGTTCATTGTAGAAACAAAGATATTTTGTAGCAGTTTCTTTGGAGAAACATTATTTAATACAATTCAGATTGAGCATACTATATCTCTCAAATTATATTTCTTTTCAATTTTTGCATTATTGAAGACTGACAAGTTTTTAAAATAAATTATAGCTAGTTTGGGTACAGTCTTTTGCTTGAATTCTTTTTAGTTTTTATGAGTTTCTGCTCATAATGGGTTCTCACCTTGTTCAGATTGCACTGAATTAGAATCTGTTAAGTTTCGAAAATTCAACTGTAAAACATAGAGACATAATACTTTTTAAAGACGTATTTTTGCAAAATTTCATCATCAAATTGATGTAATGTATTCTACAACTTCAATAAAAATGTGGAACTATGCAAAAATGCTTCCCAGCTCTTGACCTATCTCTGTCCACCCTGTGGGCACCAGGACCACACACAATGCAGGTTGAGCTCAGAGGGCAGTACACAGAAAATGCTGAGATCCTAGCATACAGGGGCCCTCCCAAGGTCACACCAAGAGAGGCATGCTGGTGCCATAGCAGCAAAGGTCTTGTAGTCTAGCTCCAGAGACTATCAAGCTTCATGGGCCACAAACCCATTCTTCAGAAACCTGCAAAGTCTAAAATAAGTCCAGCAAGGTAGACTTTAGAAGGCTAAAGGGAGACATGTTATTAAAGAATCCAGCAAAGGGTAAAGTTGATAGAATAACAATAAGGATCTAGCATCATTGAATGGCAATGCCAAGCCTATACCATCTCTGATCAACCAGGAGAGTTTTTATGCTACTAATCTCTGCAAGGTGAACATATTCATGGATATCTTGGTACTTACACATGAATAGTTTTAGTCCATGTGTCCATCTGGAATAGGGTACTTAGGTTAGGAAAAGAAAGGAAATCTTGACCTCAGATTATTCCTAACTATACCATCAAACACATATATGTGGTTGTCTCATTTTAAATTAATTCTTCTAATAATTGTTTTTTAAGAAGCTCATGAAATATTACTCATCTTTTTCATTTTAATGCAAAGAAATGCAATCAAGAAGATTTAATTACTTACCAGCATCACACTCTAATGAGGGGGAGGAACTGGATTCAAATCAGGTTGTGCTCTTTTTATTCATGAGTAGGACATAGGTTTTAGCCCTTCCTGTAGATGGCTAGATCAAATACCATCCACTTACTATTAAAATGTAAAAACGCTATTAAAACAGAAGTGTCCTTAAGGCATAGAGCAGAAATTTCTTTGCTAGTCCAAAGGACTGTTAAAACATCTCTGGATATTTTAAATTATTGAAACATTTTACTAAGCTATTTTGAAAAGTAATACACTGAGATAACAGAGTTCATGTTCTCATTAAATAAAATTCATTAATGTGAGCTATATCATTGGGTGCAATAATAAGAAGTAAATTCTTTAAAATTTATCTTTTTAAAATTAATTAAATAAAAAATTTAAAAATTGTAATCTTATTTGCAATTTTTAAATCATATGCATATACATTATACATGAAAGGAGAAATACAGTAAAATATAGAGAAAGAATAAATTAATGCAAACTCCACAATTCAAGGCATTGACACTTTTATATCTGTCTCAATTATTTAGGTTACATATTGACCTTTTTGTTAATTTGTAGTTTTCAATACAATAGTTCCAGCGTTTCCTATTTTACTTCCTTGTGGTAGACAATTTATTTGTATCCATCTTTTTACTATGCTATTTATATTTTTCATAATAAAAATGCTTACTCTCATCCTTCTTGAAAGATAATTTTGCTTCTCCCAGAAACTCTGGCTAGTTCTATCATATTTTTCCAATATTTTCACAATGGATTTTAGGCAAACAAAATTTAAAAAAAAAATTTTCTTTTCAAATGAAGTGGAACTTATAATAATTTTGCTAGTCATGGTACTCTCTGGATTCCTGTTTAAAATCTTAAGAAGAAATCAATATTATCTCATGGATTATGTGCCAATATAGCTTCTTAAGAGAAAGAGGGCAGCTTTTCACTTTGAAATGTTTATGACCTTGCTAAAGAGTAGGAGAAAATAAAACCCCAAAACTCAGAAAAAACTTCTCAAGATTAGATGCTACAGGAGGAAAGAAGTTAGGGATATGTGTAACAGACCAAGTCATTATATACATCCAAACATAAATTCCACACCAAAGAGAAAACATGAATAAATTGGCACAGATATGTTTTTAATTTTTCTCACAGAACTTATTTTGAAAGGTAATGCATTTAATTTTTCGCTTCTTATTGCTGATTTCCAACCAATTAATTGTCAATGAATACATAGAGTAGCAAAAATAAACACACAACAAATTAGTAAATAAGTAAATGGAAAATAAATGCAAAAACTTCAGGGATAAACATTTTTGTAACTATTGTCTGAAAAAACAAAAATGCTTAAAATGCCCTTTTGAATGGACAAAATACCCATAATTATGAAGTAAAATGATGTTATATGTTTTCTTTTCACTTTACAGTCACATCTCCCCCCAAATCAGACAGACTAGACCTTCCACAATCAATGCTCCTTTTCACCTTTTACCCCTTCCCTATTTTAATACCCTGTCAGTCCAATGGAGATGTCTTCATACATTTCTCCACCTAACCCTGTGTGCCTTTAGAGTGGACACCAGAAAAAATACAATGTAATCAAAATCAGGGAAGGAGGAAACAGCTGCAAAACACACATCTGATAAAGGACTCATATACAAAATATTCAGAGACCCCTTAACTCAAAATAAGAAAATAAACAGTCTGGTTAAAGATGGTCCAGATACCTTCCTGTACAGATACCTTACCAATGAAGATAAATAAGCTTATGAAAAGATGCTCAATCTTTTTATGTCATTATGGAACTGCAAATTAAAAAACAATGAGCTACCACTACACATATACTAGAATGACCAAAATCTGGAATACTGATAGCAAATGCTGGAGAGGATGTGGTGCAAAAGGAAGTCTCACTCATTGCTGTGGGAAAACAAAAATGATATTGTCTTGTAGTTCCAGCTACTTGTAAGGTTGAGGTGGAAGGATTGCCTGAGCCCAGCAGGTCAACGCTGGGGTGACTCCAGCATGAGTGACAGAGTGAGACTCTCACTCAAAAAAAAAAAAAAAAGATAATGTGCTGGAAGACAGTTTGAGAGTTCCTCACAGAACTCAGTATATTCTGCTATGCAATTCAGCAATCAAACTTCTTCATAGTTGCCCAAATGCATTAAAAAACACTTGCATCCAAACAAAAATCTGAACACAGATGTTGATAGCAGTTTTATTGATAATTGCTAAAAAGTAATGGTCTGTGAAGACATGAAAATACTTCAAAGAACATTAAGAGCATCTTACAAAACAAGATCGATGGTCCCCTAGATAGACTGACCAAGAAAAAATGAGAAAAACCCAAATAAGCACAATCAGAAACACAAAAGATGAAGTCACATCTGACCCTGAAGAAATATAAAAGATCATTGGAGACTGCTACATACACTTGTATGGAAACAAACTTTAAAACCTTAAGGAAATGGAGGACTTTCTGACCTCACACAACCTGCCTAGGTTGGAACAAGAAGAAATTGAGACACTAAATAGACCAATAACAATCAAGGAAATCGAATACATAATAAGAAAACTACCTACAAAAAAAAGCCCTGGTCCAGATGGCTTTCCAGCAGAATACTACAAGAAATTTAAGGACGAGCTTATACCAATCCTACTGAGGGATTCCAGGCGATTGAAAAAGATGGAACTCTTCCCAAATCATTTTTAAAAGGCAACATCACATTGATACCCAAGCCAGGAAAAGATCCAACAAAGAAAGAGAACTACAGGCCAATATCTTTGATGAACATAGATGCTAAAATCCTCAACAAGATCCTAGCAAACCGGATTCAACAATACATCTCAAAAATCATCCATCATGACCAAGTAGGCTTCATTCCTGGGATGCAAGTCTGGTTCAAAATTCGTAAAACCATAAATGTAATTAAATACATCAACAGATGTCAAAACACTAAACCACATGATTATATCATTAGATGCAGAAAAGCTTTTGATAAAATACAGCACCCCTTCTTGATAAAAAACCTCAAACATCTAGGCTTATGGGGAACATATATCAAAATAGTAAAAGCCATCTATGAGATACCCACAGCCAGCATACTCCTAAACAGACAAAAGTTGGAACCATTTCCCCTGAAAACTGGAACAAGACAAGGATGCCCACTCTCATGCCTCGTTCAACATACCATTGGAAGTCCTGACTCGAGCAATCAGAGAAGAGAAGGCAATCAGGGGTATCCAAATCTGGAAAAGAGGAAGTCAAGTTATCTCTCTTTGCAGATGATATGATTGTGTACCTTGAAAACCCAAGAGAATCTGTCAAAAACTTCCTTACACTGATAAAGGCCTTTGGCAAAGTCTCAGGATACAAAATAAATCTGCAAAAGACAATCACATTTCTTTACACCAATAATAAACAAACAGAAACCCAAATAAAAAACACAATTCCATTCACAATAGCCACACATAAAAAAAAAATGAAATACCTTGGCATCCTCCTAACCAGAGATGTGAAAAACCTTTACAATGAAAACTACAAAACACTGCTGAAAGTAATCAAAGATGAAACAAACAAGTGGAAAAATATCCCATGCTCATGGATAGGAAGAATCAACATTATGAACATGTCCATCTTACCTAAGGCAATCTACAAATTCAATGTAATACCCATCAAATTACCAGCAACATTCTTCTCACACATAGAAAAAACAACACAGGAATTCATATGGAAACACAAAAGTCAAAGAATAGCCAGAACAATCCTCAGCAAAAAAACAAAGGAGGTGGTATTACATTACCAGACTTCAAACTTTACTATAAAGTTGCAATCATCAAAACAGTTTGGTATTGGTATAGGAATAGGCATATAGATCAATGGAATAGAATTGAGATTCCAGAAGCAAAACTTCAATTTCTCAACCTACTCAACTTCGACAGAGCCTCCACCACCTACCACTGGGGACAGGAGAACCTATTCAGTAAATGGTGCTGGGAAAACTGACTGACCACATGCAGAAGATTGAAACAGGACCCCTATCTATCCCCATGCACAAAGGTCAACTCCAAATGAATCAGAGACCTAAATGTAAAACCTCAAACCATAAGAACCTTAGAAAATGAAGGAAATACCCTCATGCAAATCGGAACTGGCATCCAATTCCTGAACAAAACCCAAAACACACAGATCATAAGAGAGAAGATAGACATGTGGGACCTTATTAAACTGACAAGCTTCTACAAAGCCAAACAAACCATCAAGAGAGCAGGGAGACAGCCTACATACTGGGAAAAAGTATTTGCCAACACCAGGTCAGACAAAAACTTATCATCCTGGATCTACAAGGAACTCAAATGTGCTGAAAATAAAAAAAACAAACAAACCCATTACAAAATGAGCAACAGATATGAACAGACACTTTACAAAGGAAGACATCGGAGCATCCAATACACACGTGAAGAAATGTTCTGATAAAGGCCTTTGTCAAAGTCTCAGGATACAAAATAAGTGCTTAAAAGACTATTGCATTTCTTTCCACCAATAATAAACAAACAGAAACCCAAATAAAAAGCATAATTCCATTCATAATAGCCACAAAAACAATGAAATACTTTGGCATCACTAATCATCAGGGAGATGCAAATCAAAACCACACTGAGATACCACCTAAATCCACTCAAAACGGCAATTATCAACAACTCAAAAACTAACAGCTACTGGAGAGGGTGTGGCGAAAAGGGAACACTTCTACACTGTTGGTGGGAGTGTAAACTAGTGCAACCTCTGTGGAAAGCAGTGTGGCGATTCCTAAAAGCTCTAAATATCAACCTCCCATATGATCCCACAATCCCCCTACTGGGAATATATCCTGAAGAACTCAAATCACTCTATAAACAATACCTGCGCACGTATGTTTATCACAGCATTGTTCACAATAGCAAGAACCTGTAAGCAACCATGCTGCCCATCAAAAGAGGACTGGATTTTAAAAATGTGGGATATATACACAATGGAATACTACGCAGCCATAAAAAGGAACAAAATATTGAATTTTGCAGCACCTGGATGGAACCAGGGTCTATAATACTGAGTGACTTCTCACAAAAACAAAGATCTGAGTATCACATGTTCTCACTCATAAAATGGACCTTCAACATCCAACGTAATACTATAAGAAAATGACTGACAGTGGTGGGAAATTATGAGGGGGGGAGGGAGACGGGATCAATGGCATCAAGTATCTGTCTGGGGACAGGGAAACACCTCTTATCAACAGGGTGCCTGAATGAAATGAGCTTGCATACCTAACCCTTAACTGTACCCCACAACACCCTAATAAAAAATATTGATTAATTAAAAAAAAGAAAAAGAAACTTAGAAAATGAAGGACATACCCTCATGGAAATTAGAACTGGCATCCAATTCCTGAACAAAACCCGAAATCCACAGGCCATATGGGATAAGATAGACAAGTGGGACTTATTAAACTGACAAGCTTCTGCAAAGCCAAA
>NW_007016408.1:0-783 GCF_000164805.1 Carlito syrichta
AGCCTTTTGCAGCTTAGCGTCATTGTAGGTTTGTAGGTGACTTTGTTACTCTCAGATGAGTCCAATGATCTGAGAGAGAAAGAAAAAATATGTTTTGTTATGCTTGTTGCTAATAGTTGTGAACCCTGTGAAATTATCATAACACTCTAGTCCTTAGGATACAAGCCATGTTTTCATATGGGCAAAGTTTTATCCTCATAGCTTCCATAGGGAGAAGAACCTTATCTTTGTACCTATACAAAAATTCAAATAGCAACTATGTTAGGCGTTTCAAATATTTCAATCCCTGAAACAATGCAATGTATAGTCTTAAATATTGTTGACTTGTCTAAATGAACTCGAGGAGTGAGAACCAGCAGCTGCAGTTAAAGGACATGATTTACATCTGCATGGAGCCTTAAGCCTATCTTTGTTTCTTCTGAGTTTTTAAATTGTTAATCTATTTTCTGTCTTCTGAGAATATGAGAAAAGATCTTACAACTAAGCCCAGAAGTAGGTAAAACAAACATGTTTTTCCATAAATCTAATGACCTCTGTTACTTCTTGAAGCACTCTTCAGGCAATAGTACACCAAAGCAGGTTTTGCACTTTTCTGGATTCCCACCACACACTTTTTCATGAACTGACACTAATTATGACATTGCATCTCATTATTTCTGTCACAAAAGACTTTGAACACGAACATTTGTATTTTCTCTTTCATGCCACTGAGGATATTTTGGGATTATCTTCCAGCTTCTTACAAAGGGAACTGGGCAATCTCCTTTCTAAGTGATAGTGTTT
>NW_007016409.1:0-754 GCF_000164805.1 Carlito syrichta
GAGGAATCCAGGAAAGGGTATGTATTTCTTCAGCTTTACTAGATAATCCCAAACTTTTTTCAGAGTGGTTTAACCAATTTACAGTCCCAGCTGCACTATATAAGAGCTCCTATTATTCTTCACCCTCTCCAAACTTGATACTTTCAGCTTTTTAAACTTTCATCCATCTGGTGACTTTGTTTTGATTTTAATTTTTATTATAATTGCTGGATAACTGACACGATATGCAGCTTTCCATATCTTTACTGGCCATTTTGTTTTCAAAAACTAATTACTATTTTACACACACACACACACACACACACACACACACACACACACGTATATAAATAGTTCAATTTAAGTGACCAAAATAAATATATCAAATTTCATGTTTTACCCAACCATCAAATTAAAGGAAATTGTGTTCAAATTTTCTTATGGAGTACATTTGTTGTTTAACCTATATTTACCTCAGCAGTCATCATTTTGGGGGAGGTGAGGGGGCTAATTAGAAACTCTTACTCTTGAAACTATTTCATCTGACTTTCCACTTGAAGATCTGCCTAACTTTACTAAAACTTGATATTAATCCCAGCCCTTGGAAATAACTACTCACTTTATGCCTGCTGAATGATATACATTTTAAGCATAGGATACTAGCATGAAACCAAACAGTTATCCTTCACAAAAGACCTGCCATGAAATGAAACCTTTTGGAATTATTTCATGACCTGACAGATTTGTCTGTTCACCTCTAATGAACTTATAATAA
>NW_007016410.1:0-4969 GCF_000164805.1 Carlito syrichta
AAGTTTCCCTGAGATTATCCAATGAATTTCTCATATCTCTCTAGAAAGGAAAATATCCAAGTGCAAGAGATTCAAGAGAACTCTTTCAAAGTATTACATGGGAAGACTAATCCCAAGACACATTGTAATCTACCACCATAAAGTAAGCAGGAAAGAAAAAAATTGTAAAGGCAGTTAGAGAGAAGCATTAGACTATTCACTGGAGAAGACCTGTTATAATTGCCACAGACTTCTCAGGAGAAAACCTACAAGCCAGAAGAGATGAGAGTGCCAGATTTAAGTTTTTCAAAGAAGGTTTTGAGCACAAAAACAAAGGAATCATTACATCCATCACAAAAGTAAAAAGAAGCACAGAACTAGCAGAGCATACCGATCATTCATGTGTGTGTGTGTGTGTGTGTGTGTGTGTGTGTGTCCATGGTGTTAACCCCTAAAGAGCCTTATGACAGGGATGAACTCTCACATATTTGACACACAATGATCTTGAATGTGAATGGACTTAATGTAGAACTAAAAAGGCATCGAGTAGCAAACTGAATAGAGAAACATGATCCAACATTCTGCTGCCTCCGGGAAATCCATAAATCCATTTCACTGCAAAGGACACCCACAGACTCAGAGTAAAAGGATGGAAAATGATCTTCCAGGCATTTGGGGAAAAAAGAGCAGTGCTAGTTACTCAGAACTCGCTTCATACCAATACAAATCTTAAAAGATACGAAGGACACTGCATAACTATAAAAGACTCATTCCACCAACAACACTTACCTATCATAAACATATCCCCCAGCACAGGAGCACATGGTTTTATAAAACAATTACTGAATCAACTAAGAGAAGACATAGACACACACACAATCATAGTCGAAGACTTCTTACCCAGCTAATAGTCCTAGACAGATCATTGAAAGAAACAAACAAATAAAAAAGGAAATCTGGAACCTTAACTCAACATTTCTCCAAATGAATGTAATAGATATCTACAGAACATTCCACCCAACAATTATAAAGAAAATATTTGACTCATCAGCACTTGGATCATACTCCAAGATTGATCACATATCAGGCATAAATCAAGTCTGAACAAACTTGAAAAGACTGAAATAATACCAAACATCTTCTCAGAGCACAATGGAATAGAAATAAATATTGCCACCAACAAGATCCTGCCAAAGCACATAAACCCATGAACATTAAACAATATGCTGCTGAATGACTTTAGGGACACATAGAAATCAAGACAGAAATAAAAAGATTCCTGGAAACAAACAAAAACAGAGATACATCTTATCAAAATCTCTGAGATACCACAAATTCAGTAATGACAGGGAAATTCATAGCATTGCACACTCATATCAAGAAAATAGGCAGATCAAGTAAACAGCCTTAACATCACGCCTAAGGAAGTTGGAAAAGCAAGAAAATTTAAATTCTAATTTCAGTGAAAAAATCCAGGTTATTAAGATAAAGTCACAATTGAAGAATATGGGAGACAAAAATATAATGGAAGGAATCAACAAGACAAAAAGCTAATTCTTTAAAATGATAAATAAGATTTACAAACCCCTGACAAGATTGACTAAAAAAAAGAGAGGGAGAAAGTGCAAATAAACAGAAATTTAAAACTTGAGATCACAACTGACCATGAATAAATTCAAAACATTATCAGAGATTACTATGAGCATCTATATAAAAATAAACTAGAAAATCCAGAAGAAATAGAGAATTTCCTGGCATTACATATCTCTCAACATTGAAACAAGAAGAAATTGAAACTTTAAACAGTTCCATAACCATCCAGGACATTTACTCACTTATAAGAAACCTTCCCATCAAAAAAAGTCCTGAACCAGACGGCTTCTAACTTGAATTGCACAAGACATACAAGGAAAAGCGTATGCCAGTTATATTGAAAATATTCCTGGAAATCAAGAAGGAAAACATTCTCCCCAGCTCATTCTATGAGCCTAATATTATCCTGATTCAAAACTGGCAAAAGCCCAACAAGGAAAGAGAATTGCAGACCAATTTTCCTGATAATTATACACTCAAAAATTATCAACAAGATTTTAGAAAATTGGATATTATGACACATTTCAGGGATCATCTACCATGACTAAGTGAGCTACATTTCTGGGATGCAGGGCTGGTTCAACATTCGCAAGACCATAAACACAATTCAGTACATTAACAATTATAAAACCAGGAACCACATGATTATCTCAATAGATGCAGAAAAAAAATTGACAATACCCAATATCCCTTCTTGATAATAACCCCCAAACACCTGGGCATAGAAGGAACATTTCTCAAAACAATAACAGTCAATTATGACAACCCTACAGCCAGCATTTTGCTTAATGGGTAGCATCTGGGAGCATTCTCCTTAAGAACAGAAACAAGACAAGGAGCCAAAAGATCTAATGCCTCCTATTCAAGACAATCGTAGAAGTCCAAGCCAGAGCAATCAGGCAAGAGAAGGAAAGCAGGGGTATTGAAATAGGAAACTAAGCTGTTATCCCTTTTATAGTTGATATCATTCTATACCTGGAAAATACTACAGAGTCTGTCAAAAGCATTCTTGTACTGATACATGAATTGGTAAACTCTTGGGCTACCAAATAATGTGATAAAGACAGTTGCATTTCTATACACCAACAGCAAGCAGGCTGAGAAACAAAAACACAATCACATTCACAATAGTCACAAACACACAAACACACACACACACAAACACAGACACACACACACACACAAATAAAATACCTCAGCATCTACCTAACCAGAGAAAGTCTTTTTTTCAATGAAAACTACAAAATCCTGTAAAAGAAATAAAGGATAATACAAAAAAATGGAAAACTATCTGCCCCATGATCATCAATTGGAAGAATCAGTATTGTGAAGTTTTCCATCCTATCCAAGACCTTCTACAGATTCAATGCAACCACCATCAAATTGCCAAGATTATTTTTCTCAGGCCAAGGAACGACAATACGGAAATTGATATGGAAGGAAAAAAGAACATGAATAGCCAAAGCAATGCTCAGCACAAGGAGCAAAACTGGAGGTATCCCACTTCTAGACCTTATACTTTATTACAAAGCTACAGTAACTAAAATAGTGTAGTGTTGGTACAGATGTTGGTATATAGATCAATGGAACAGGAAAGAAGGATTCTGGAAATAAAAACACAGTCTCTAAAAAACTCATGTTCAAAAAAGCCATCAATGACAATCATCAGGGAAAGAAAACCATATTTTGTGTATGTTGCTGTGACAACTGACTGACTACATGCAGAACAATGAAACTGGACCACTACCTATTTCATTAAAAAATCAACTCAAAATGGATCAAGGACATAAATGTAAAACCTCACACTTAAGAATCTTGGAAGAAAACAGAAAACATCATTCTGAACATCAGCTTAGACAATGAATTCATGACAAAACTTCAAAAGCAAATGCAACAAAAACTAAGATAGGCATGTGGGACCTTATCAAATTTAAAACTTCTTGCACATCAAAAGAAACCATCAAGAGAGTAAAAAGCCTAAACACAGAATAGGAAAAAATAATATTTGCTATATGCATCTGACAAAGGCTTAACATCCATGGTCTGTAAGCATCTCAAGCAAATTGAAAGTAATAAAACAAACAACCTCATTTAAAAATGGAGGTCAAGGACATAAACAGACTTTTCTCAAAGGAGGACATAAAAGCAGTCAAGAAACACATGAAAAAAATGCTCAGTCTCACTGTCAGAGAAATGTTAATCAAAACTACAATAATATACCACGTAACTCCGGTAGGGATGACTACTATTAATACACAATATGTGGTGGCATGGCTGTGGAGAAAAGGGGATGCTTCTGCACTGTTGTTGGTATGTATACTAGTCCAACCTCTATGGAAAGCAGTGTGACAATTTCTCAAAGAACAAAAAATTGTCTTTCTAAAATTCAGCAATCCTTCTCCTAAAAATATACCCAGAGGAAAGTAAATCTCTCTACCAAAAACACACCTGCACATGCATGTTTATTGCTGCACTATTCACAATAGCAGAAGCATGCAACCAACCCAGATGCCTATGGAAGGTTGACTGAATAAAGAAAGTGTGGCATATTTACATGAATATTATGTAACCAAATAGAAGACCAAAATCATGCCCTTTGCAGTTACTTGGATGCAGTTGGAGAACATCATACTAAGTGAGATTTCATAGAAACAAGTAAATAACACATACTTTCACCCATAAGCAGGCACTGAACACTAGCCACATAAGTCCAGGGTCAAATTTGCCGAAACGAGGCACCACTAAATGAGGGAGGGAGGAAAAAGGGAGGGTGGCACATGGCAACACATTGGGTACCTGAACCACTACCAAGAAGAGAGAGGGCCAGCTAGATGCTCAAACGTCACCTGCATGCTCCCTACTTATGTAGCAAATCCCCATTTGTGCTCCACAATTCTAAAATTTATATATATATATATATAGAATTTATATATATATTTAATGAGAATTTATATAAATATATATATATTTAAATAGAATTAGTTTCTACGAATATCTATCTAAATTGAATACAATGTAAATATCTTCTAAGAAGAGTTGGTTTTGAGACTGAGCTTTTGCTTCCAAAACCTCTATCCTATTCCATCGTTCTATGTGCCTCTTATATCAGTCCCAGATTGTTTAGATTACTGAGACTCCTAGTAAAGTTTAAAAGTCTGGAAGTGTGATATCTTCCACTTTGTTGATTTTGCTGAGGATTATTTTGAGTATCTGTGCTCTTTTTTAATATGAATTTCTGTATTGTCATTTTTAGGTCTGAGAAAAATGATATTAGTAACTTTGTGAATATTGCATTAAATTTGTAGATTGCCTTGGGTGAGATGGAAAACCTTGACATATTGTTTTTTCCAGTCCATGAGCATGAATATTTTCCATCTGTTTGTGTCATCCTTGATTT
>NW_007016411.1:0-819 GCF_000164805.1 Carlito syrichta
GTCAGCTAGTTTAGTTAGCTGGCTAACCAGCTCTCTAGCTAGTTAAGTCAGCTAATGTAGGCTGTTGTCTAGACAGCTGGCTAGCTAGTTAAAAAGCTGGTTATGTCGGATGGGTAACCAGCTGGCTTACTAGTTATTTCAGCTAGTTACATCAGCTGGCTAGCTAGGTAGTTAGGGAATTAAGTCATCTGGCTAGCCAGTTGACTAGCTAGTTAAGTCAGCTAGTTTAGACAGCTGGATAGCCAGCTTGCTATCTGGGTAGCTAGCTAGTCATGTCAGCTGTCTAGCCAGCTGCCTAGCTAGTTAAGTCTCCTAGTTAAATCAGCTGAGAAGGCAGCTGGCTGGCTACGTAGTTTGCTAGTTAATTCAGCTGGATAGACAGCAGGCTTGCTATGTAGCAAACTAGTTAATTCAACTGGCTAGAAAGCAGGTTAGCTAGTTAAGAGAGCAAGTTAAGTCAGCTGGCTAGCAAACTGGCTGGCTAATTAGTGACCTAGTTAAGTCAGTTGGCTAGCCAACTGTCTAGCTAATTATGACAGCTAGATAAATCAGTTTGCTATCAGGATGGATAGAAAGGTAGAGAACTAGTAAGTCAACAGGCTAGCCATCTGGATATCTAGTTATGTTAGCTAGTTTAGTCACCTGGCTGCCCAGCTGCCTAGCACATTAATATACTAGTTAAATAAGTTGTCTAACCAGCTGTCTAGCTATTTAGGTCTCATCGTTAAACAGTTGGCTAGCCAAATCGCCAGCTAGTTAAACAACTAATTACCTCAGATAGCTAAACAGCTGACTAGCTAGTTTTAAGCTAGCTAATTG
>NW_007016412.1:0-694 GCF_000164805.1 Carlito syrichta
GAGAAACCCGTAGCTTCAGATAGTAGGAGTCAATTGATTGCTTTCTCATGGTAGCATACTGCAGTAAATCAGCTCATCTGTGGTATTTATCCTTGTAAATCTCAGCTCAAGATTCACATCCCAGGGAGAAAATTTCACTGCAGTATACTTTGAATAGAAGGAGGATGGGCACTATGGTAGACAATCCACCAAGATGGGGTAGGTACTCACCTTCCCAAAATTAAATGGATGATAGGTGGCCAAAGAACAACCTCTGTCTACTGTAGTTTTTGTTGTGATCCCAGTCACTAGATACTCTGCATGGACCTGAGAACCCCACATTGTTGTTTAGGGGCCTACACTGAACAGACATTTTTAAGGAATAAGAAGACTCAGTCCTTATGAGACCAGAGAAATAGGTTTTTAGAAGACATCCAATTTGATAAAACATCATGAATTTATCTGGCCTGTCAGATTTTCCACTATAGCCCCATATCTTTCTACCTTGATCACTGTTGACAGTACTGATTTCTGACCTTCAGTCATTGCTTTAACAAATATTTCTTAAGCATTTCAGAGATGCTAAATGAAATTTTTCTTCAAAATGAAGAAAAAACTAGATCTCTGACTTAACAGAGCTTGTATTTGTGGTCAAAGTAAAAAAAACAATAACAAATGAGCATCAAAAACATGTAAACAAATAAACACAGTTACA
>NW_007016413.1:0-776 GCF_000164805.1 Carlito syrichta
GCGAGACCTCATCTCTACAATAAATCAAAAAATCAGCCGGGCGTGGTAGCGCATGCCTGTAATTCCGGCTACTCGGAAGGCTGAGGCGGAAGGATCGCCGGAGCCCAGCAGGTCGAGGCTGCGGTGGCCGGGAGCGGCCACTGCACTCCAGTCTGGGCGACAGAGTGAGACTCCAACTCAAAAAAAAAAAAAAAAAGTGGACAAAAGACATGAATAGATACTTCTCAAAAGAAGACAAATCAGCAGCCAACAGACATGAAAAAGTGTTCAGCCTCACCAATGATGATATAAATACAAATCAAACCACACTGAGATAGCAACTAACCCCAGTAAAAATGGCCATCATTAATAAAACAAACAACAGATGCTGGTGAGGATGCAGAGAAAAGGGAACGTTTCTACACTGCTGTTGGGAATGCAAACTAGTGCAACCTCTTTGGAAAACAGTGTGGCAGTTTCTAAAAGAACTAGAAATTGACCTTCTATATGACCCAGCAATTCCCTTCCGGGAATATACAGGGAAGAACACAAAGCATTCTACAGAAAGATACCTACATATACATGTTTACTGCAGCACTAGTCACAATAGCAAAAACATGGAACCATCCATGATGCCCATAAATACTGGACTGGATAAAAAAATGTGGTACATATACACAATGGAAAGATTATGTAGCCATAAAGGACAAACACATGGACTTCACAGTAACTTGGATGGATTTAGAGTCTATCATACTAATGATCTATCACAGACAAACAATAGAGTATCACATATT
>NW_007016414.1:0-713 GCF_000164805.1 Carlito syrichta
CTGCTCCTTCTGGAACTCCCATAGAACATGGGAATTTCTCTTTCTTTATGAAATCTAAACACACCAATCACGAGTAAGAAAATTAATCAGCAATTAAAATACAAACACACACACAAACAAAAAGGCAACAACAGAATAAAGAACCACCCCAATGAAAAAAAGTGCAGAGAGAGATAGCTTCACTTGTGAATTCTTTCAAACATTTAAAGAATTAACACCAATCCTCTTCAAACCCTTCCAAAAGATTAAGCAGAAATGGACACTTCAAAATTCATTTTATGAGCTTGCCTTATCCTGATACCAAAGTCAGACAAAGACTAAAAAAAAAAAAAAAAAGACAAAGAACAGCCGGGCTCGGTGGCTCAGCCTGTAATCCTGCGCTTTGGGAGGCTGAGATGAGTGGATTGCCTGAGCCCGCGGGTTCGAGACCCACCTGGGCAACTTGGCGAGCCCTCATCTCTACAATAAATAAAAAATTAGCCAGGTGTGGTAGCGCATGCCTGTAGTTCCAGCTACTTGGAAGGCTGAGGCGGAAGGACCGCCGGAGTCCAGCAGGTCGAGGCTGCGGTGGCTGTGAGCGGCCACTGCACTCCAGTCTGGGCGACAGAGTGAGACTCCAACTCAAAAAAAAAAAAAAAAAAAAGACAACGATCAATCACCCTGATAAATAATAGTTGTAAAATTCTTCAATAATATACTATTAAACTAAATTG
>NW_007016415.1:0-1008 GCF_000164805.1 Carlito syrichta
ATGATTCTCTTCAGGCACAGAATTCACAGCAGTCAGAGTTATGTATCTTAATTGTTAAAATGCAAGTTAGTTCCTGGTACTTCCCAGTCACAAGTTGAAAAAAGATTAGTCGATTACTCGATCCCTATCAGTACCAGAACAAGTTTTATCCCACACAGATATCTTGCTGTGCACTTTCCTTTGCCTAGGAAACCAGCCAGTGGGACCACCTATCCTAGCAGCTCTTTATTTTTAAGATTTATGTCAGTCGATTAGAAAAGCCCAGGGGTTTTTACACACTTTGTCTTTTCAGAGGACTTGTTTTTTCTTTCTTTCTTTCTTTCTTTCTTTCTTTCTTTCTTTCTTTCTTTCTTTCTTTCTTTCTTTCTTTCTTTCCTTTTCTTCCTTCCTTCCTTCCTTCCTTTCTTTTTCTTTCTTTCCTTCTTTCTTTCTTTCTCTCTCTTTCTCTCTCTCTCTCTCTCTCTCTCTCTCTCTCTCTCTCTCTCTCTCTCTCTCTCTCCTTCCTTCCTTCCTTCCTTTCTTTCTTTCAGATGTGGGGTACAATTCAGGGTTAGGTATATAAACATTGATCGTGCAGGTACCCATGTTGATGAGGTATGTCCCTCCCCTGAACTGCCAATTCCACTCCCCGTCCCCTGACAGTTTTCCACTACTGCCAATCGCTTTCTTATAATATTATAATTGTTCAAGGCCAGCTTATGAGTGAGAACATATGGAACTCAGTTCTTTGTTTTTGTGATAAATCACTGAGTATGATCGACTCCAAATTCATCCAAGTTGCTGCAAAGTCCATATATTTGTCCTTCTTTATGGCTGCATAATATTCCATTGTGTATATATACCACATTTTTTTTTTATCCAGTCCAGCTTCAATGGGCAACATGGTTATTTCCATGTTTTTTGCTATTGGAAAAATGAACATACATGTGCAGGTATCTTTTTCATTAAATAATTTTATTTCCTCCAGGTATATTCCAATAGGGGATTGGTGGATCATATGGAAGGCCA
>NW_007016416.1:0-800 GCF_000164805.1 Carlito syrichta
AAACCATGTCATCTGAAGATGTAATTTTTTAATGGTAAATTGCTGGCCCAACAATGTCTTTGTTGTCCCATAAGTTATCTTGTGGTCTATCATTTTAACCATATTTTATTTCAAAAACCTCTTATGTACCAACACAATGCCTGGCATGAAAACATGATTAGATAGGTCTCTGCCATTGAAGAACTCCCTGTCTATTTCTTATTCTGGTCTCTTGTTTCTTTCTGTCACTCTGTCTCTTTCATACACAAACATACATAAATACCTGCACACATACATGCATGTGCACACATACTCCCTCAGACTACTGTATGTAAGACTGAACTTCTCCAGAAATGTATGAATTGTGTTTGCTGAAATCCTTTCTTACACTATTGATTTTCAACATTAAAAAAGTGGTGCTCAAGCAGAGAGGCTGCTTAGGAAAGACATGACTTCCTGGTAGAGAACACATTTGTTTATCCCTCTGTTCCTTAATCCAGCTGATGGGTTGTCCACAGGAGGTTGAATGGTTCATATAGTTCTCAATGGAGTAATGGCAGGACCATCTGTAGAAGGCATCGATGCATTGTTGACAATGTTTGGTAGCTGGGAAACAAACTAAGCTGGTCTTCTAGTAATCATCTAGGTGTCTCTGAAATGAGTTCAAATTATTATGATGGATTTTCAGGAAGTGCAGATAATTCTCTCTCTCTCTCTCTCTCTCTTTCTCTCCATGTTTTGTGCATATTATTCAGTCCATATTACTTTCTCAACCTTCTCTGACTATTTATATTGATTATCCCAATTATGGAAACTAATGG
>NW_007016417.1:0-761 GCF_000164805.1 Carlito syrichta
GCTTGATTCTTGTTTAGATCTTAGAAGATGCCGTATACTTTTTTGGAGATTGAGAAAACATGGCACCCACATTCCTTATTCTTTCGTAGGAAAAGCCATTGCATTTGCCTGTATATGAGGATTTCATTTCCCTAGTTTGTGCTTCAAAAACCCAAATTCGTGATTAACCCTTAGCAAGAAACCCTGAAATTTTATTGGGATTGAGGACACGTATTAACCAGATTCCTTATTGTCCTTTAGCAATAGACAGTGCAGTTTCCTGTATAAGAGGAATCCCATTATCCAGATGCCTACTCCCAAAACCTGAATGGTGGTTATCTCTTAACAAGACAGTCAGTAGGTTTTTGGGATGGAGACCTCGTATAACCCAGATTCCTTATTCTTCCGTAGCAACAGGTCGTGTTGTGTTCTGTATATGAGGACTCCCATTACTGAAATTCCTGCTTCATTCTCAGCAAGATGCCAAGATATTTTCTGGTGACCTAGAATTCCAGTTTCTTGGATATCAAAAGAAAGACTCCCATAAAGTTCTTGAGGAATTGGAACCAAAGATTCCTGATCCCTTTTCAAAGACACACTAAAATGTGGCGACATAGAAGCCCAGATTGCTGATTATACCTTATCAAGAGACTTTGTAGATTTAGGCGATTGAGAACTCCAAGAACGGGATTCCCTTTCCGTTCTCAGCAGATGCCCTGATTTCCCTGTCCATGTGCATCCAAATCTCTGGGTACAAAGGGCAGATGCCCAGATGTTTCCTA
>NW_007016418.1:0-679 GCF_000164805.1 Carlito syrichta
GTGCCACTGCACTCCAGTCTGGGCGACAGAGTGAGACTCCAACTCAAAACAAAAAACAAATAAATACGGATAGAGAAACAGGAAAATCTTAACTGAAAATTCTGGCATGAGAGAAGTGGGTGCAGAAATGGTAGACTGAAGCGGAAGGATCGCTGGAGCCCAGCAGGTCGAGACTGTAGTGGCCAGGAGCGGCCACTGCACTCCAGTCTGGGTGACAGAGTGAGACTCCAACTCAAAAAAGAAAAAAGAAAAGGAAAAAAGAAAAAAAAAAGAAATGGTCTTGAAGAAGCTCTTCCTGCATGACAATGCACCAGCTTACACGGCACTGCCTGTGAGGGAGTTTTGAGTGCCTGTGAGGGAGTTTTGAGTTAGTAAACAAAGAACTGTAATGGAACAGCCTCCCTACTCACCTGATCTGCCCCCCAGTGACTTTTTTCTTTACCTAAAGATAAAGGAAATACTAAAAGAAAGACATTTGATGATATTCAAGACATCAAGTATAATACAATGATATCTCTGATGGTCATTCCAGAAAAAAGTGAACACTGCCTGTGTCTTCCCACCACAGACATGCAAGCACTTGCCTGTAGCTTGCAACATTGGGCTTACTGCCTTGTAACAAGGAGGTATGCACCTCAGAACCATCAGTTATTTCAAGAAGTTTTCAGGTGACTCTAAA
>NW_007016419.1:0-616 GCF_000164805.1 Carlito syrichta
GTATTATTTAAATGTCCATACTGTCTAACACAATCTACAGATTCAATTAAATTCTTATGAAAATGCCAATGACATTCTTCACAGAAACTTTAAAAAAATCCTAACATTTATATAAAATTACAAAAAGTTCAGATTAACCAAAGAATTTTTGAGCAAAAGGAAGAAAATTGGAGGACTCACATTACCTGACTTCAAATTAAACTACACAGTTATAGTAACTAAAATAATACAGTACTTACATAAAAACAGTCACATAGACCAATGAAACACAATAGAGAACCAGAAACAAATCCAAACGTTTGTAATTAACTTATTTTCAACAAAGATATCAAGAACATACATTAGAGAAAATTTCTTCAATAAATGGTGCTGGAAAAACTGGATATCTATTCCCCTCCCCCCCCAAAATTAAACTAAACCCCTGTCTCTAACTGTAAAAATAAAAAAGGTAAAATGAATTAAAGACTAAAAGTCTAAGTCTTGAAACTGTAAAACTACTAGATTAAAACATTAGGAAGCTGGGCTCGGTGGCTCAGCCTGTAATCCCGCGCCTTTGGGAGGCTGAAGTGAGTGGATTGCCTGAGCCCGCGGGTTCGAGACCCGCCTGGGCAGCGAG
>NW_007016420.1:0-714 GCF_000164805.1 Carlito syrichta
CTGGCCAAATCTGAACAATGTGAGCATTCAGAAGAATAACAATAATAATATGACACAACACAATCAAAAGCCCCTGAACTCAGAGTGATACTCAGGAGGAAAGGGGGAGGGGCTCTTCTTTCATAGAACAACTGCCAGCTGGTAAGTGAAGAAAATGACAGAAAGTGTCATTTTGTAGCCACCAGTGTAATAATCGATTCAGAGGATTACCACTGATGCACAGTTGGGTGAAAAGACACTTGAGAGCATGATCTTCACTGATTTCAAAGCATCAACCACAGATTATTAATTATGAAGGGGAAAATAACTCTACAATGGAGATATCTGGAAGAGGCAATCTTTTTCCCCCCCTTTAAAACATTTTTAAATTTTATTTTAAAGATGTGGGGTACATATAAGATGCCACCTTAATAAGTGATCAAACTTAGCATTATGGGCCACCTGAAGTCATGAGATTAGAAGTATATATCACCTATGTAGTAATCTTCCCAAAAACGTTTAACCTGAATCTAATCATAGAGAAAACAGACAAATCCGTATTATGGGGACAAATTTACAAGGCAACTGTTTTAGACTCTTTAAAAGTGCCAGTATCACGAAAAACCAAAGAGAGGGTAGAAATGTTTTAGATTAAAGGAAACAAAGATATGACATGCAGTGCATGATCTTTGGCTGGATTCTGGATCAAAATAAGATAGATTTAAAGGAAATGAT
>NW_007016421.1:0-11288 GCF_000164805.1 Carlito syrichta
GGGAAGCGATAAACACCCAAATTAGGCAGAAATACATAAAAGCATAAAAAACACTTCCTATCATAAGAAAGAATGGAATGCTAGTGAGACCCTTTTCTAAAATGTTCAATGGGGATAACTCTGTTAATTCAGTTTTACAGCAGTTAAAATGACAAACAGTTTAGCATAGATAAAGACTGATAAAGCAAAACAATGGCTTGTCAGTAATGCTGAGTTCTTAAGCTGAATCCTCAATCTTCTGCCATGCATCGATCAGCCAGCCTCCGGTGTGTGACTGAAGCAGGGCTGAAGTATCCTCAAACTTTTAGAGCAGGACTTGTTCTGGGTTTTCCATCGGCCTTGGTGTCCTGGCTTAAAAGAATGGAAATAGCCCACAAAGCACTTCTCCTCCTGTATGGAACTGCTCCTGCTCCAGTCTGTGAAGTATTCAACCTCAGGATCCCTGAGGGGCTGGTCTGTTAAATCTGGATGGCTAGAGAACCCTTCATTTATTAGTTTAATGCAATTGTGGTCTGACTGTCCTGGCTCTATGGGTAGTAAGGTTTTCACTACCTCTAGGTGAATACGTGGGTTTTTCACAGAGCATTCCCTGACATCCGACCATTCGAGCGTTGGTTAGCCAATACTGCCTCTTATATTTTATTAAATTTATTACCGCACGAGGCACCCTGACTGTTAGGTGTTGTTTCATAGTTAGTCTTATAGTTTCTGTTATCAGGAGTGCTGTGGCTGCCAGGGCTCATAAACAAGGCGGCCAGCCCTGGGACACAGAATGTAGCTGTTTGGATAAATATGCCACAGGTTTATGCCATGACCCCAAGCATTTGAGTTAAGGCCCTTACTGCAGTGCTAACATGTTTACGCACATATAAAAAGAAAGGCTTAGTTATATGTGGGAGTCCCAGATCAGGTGCATTGGTGAGGGCCTGTTTAATTTATTCAAAGGCCTGTTTCTGGGGCTTTTTTTATAGCAGAGATTCCCGTTCCACCTCCTTTTGAGACTTCATAGAGGAGTTTTGCCATGATAGAAAAGTTAGGTATTTAAATTCTATAGACTAGTGTAGGAGCAGCATCACCCTTAGGGTCCTTTTCTCTTTTCTTGCAGCTGTTGGTTGGGTCCTTCCTTTCTTCAATTTTTAGCAGCACTTACTCCCTTGGGATGTTTGAGTTTTCCATGGTCCAGGAAGTTTCTAGGGAAGTAAACTTATAAACTGTGATTAAAATTTGTTTTAAATGGACAACACATTTCCTTATGAGCATTTATGTTTGGGCTCTATTTCCTTCAGAGGTGTAGGAAAAGGCCTACCGCTAAACAATTTCAAGGTTTTAACAAATCCCATTTCAGGGATTTGGATCCTGGGCGATGCAATACCAAATATCTATGTTTAGTTTACTTTTGTCTCCAAAGGATTTTTAGTGATTATTATGCTAAATTGCAAATTGAAAGATTGTACTGTCCTAGTCCTACATCTGATGGAGTTTTCTTTGGATTTGCCAAGGGGTGGGATAGGTTTGCCACTCGGCCTGCAGTAGAAACGTTTGAACGCCTTCTAAAACCTACCTATAGGAAATTTATTTATGTCTATCCTGTGCTAGCTACCCTGCCACAATTATTTATTCTTTAGAGATTTTTCAATCCCATAATCATTTGGGGTGCTGAGGTGTGAAGGTCCGTTTTCTGTAATTTCATCCGAGTTGACAATGGGCATAGTCCTGCCTGGCCAGAGATCGAAAATCTCTCCCTGTCTGACCTGAAGCATTCAGATCTGTTTCAGCAGTGGCATTGTTTGCAGGCACTGACTGGAATTCTTGCATGACTGTTATGTGGGCATGGAATTACTGGATTCTGGCTCAATAAAAGGAATAAATTCAGGCATACATTTTGACAATTATAGGTAGTGACTGATTACCTTATGTACAAAAGCTACAAGGCCTGAAGTTATTAGCATAACTTAAATGATAAAATTTAATTTCTGCGGCTTTATTACAAGTACCAGCCTTTGGAGTTTTTAATGTATTTCTGGACTATAATGGTAGCCTGACAGATTGTTTTAGACTATAATTTGAACCAGGCACTCAAGTAAATTTCACATAAAATTTGAAGAGAAATCCGAAAATGTTTGGAGACTTGCATCCAGAAAAGACTTTATTATACCTAGATTGTTTATAGAATTTCTTTTGTATATACATTTTTTCATGAACTTTCCTCATACCATTTTTGGCATGCTTATACCATTTTATTTTTGTTCTTTCCCCCCATTTTAAAATTTTCAGATAACTATTTACTTTATTATAGGACAGAAATTTACCATATAAGATCTCTTTTTAGATAAAAAAAATTTGTTTCTTATATTCTCTATTTTTCCTTACTAAAACCTTATTTGTACACCAACAACATTTTTATATTTTTTCTGTGCTTTTTGCTTTCCTTTTTATCTTTTTTAGATAATTTTTTACAGTCATAATTTGAATTCACCTTTCAGTAACTGTTAGGTGAAACATTTAACTTTTGGAACACCTTTAACTCCCACTAGAGAGCAGGTTTTAGGAGAATGAAATTCAGTATGAGCACAAGGGCTAAAAACTTAGCCTTAGTATTAATTAAGAAATCAATTTGGACCCCAGCCACATTCATACAGACCCAAGGATTCTCTGGGATGATGGCAAATAGAGTGCTGGGCTGGGCCGTGCCCCCCCTTCAGTCAACGGTCACCATCACTGAGCTAGGTGCCCCCACCCCCTTCGGGAGAGACCGCACCATCTCGTTCAGTGGCTTTTTAATCCGGATGTTGGACAAGGTCCTGGGGGCTTAGGCCATTAAGAACAATGGTGCTTTAAGTGCCCAGATTGACTACATTTGTAGCAGTTGATACCATACCCCTTAGCAGGTTTATCCTTATCAGGCCTCTTTTGGGTGTCTGGTGTTTTTCCATTAATGGCAATTGCCAATAGATTTGTTTACTTTTCCTCTGGCTGGTGCTCATTCTGGAGTCCTTCTCCTTTTTTTTTTCTTTTTCTTAATGTCTCAGTTTCTAAGAACTTCAGAAACTTTCTATAATTGGGAGGTTGGCATTCATAGTCCTGAGTCAAGCCTCTGGAGTTGGGTATTTAATATTCTATAGGATATAATCTTGTTTGCAAAGTAGTGAAATAAATTTTTAAAATGCTTTTGCATACAAAACTTTTGACCGTTTTTTTTTAGGTCTACAAAGTGAATTTAATTGCCAGATAGTTTTGCTCCTTTCCAAATCTTATTATCTGCTAACTTGTAGTGAGTTCAAATTTGATTTTAATAATGCACTTATTATTATTTTTTACATTTTAAACTGTGCAATTTTAATTTGCTTTAGCTATTTAAAATCTGTCCCATTGGGGTGTCTGAGGGTACAGATTATTACACATTTCCTTGGTTACTTTTCTTGAAAACCCAGAATTTGTTTTGAACATTTGAAATTTATTCCCCAAAGGAGAATTCTAAAACAAACAAATAACTAAATAACACCATAAACAGCAGTGCCAGGAATTGCTGGAACCCTGATGGCTTCTTCCAAGCTGGCTGTCCTCAGCCCTCATTGAAGCCTCTTTTTTTTGCTCCATGACTTTCCAATGATGCCTACATAATGGCCTGGTACAAAATCTTTTTAAAGTGAACAGACCATGTGAATGTAAAATGATCTGTTCCTACTTATTCCTAATTATGAACAGGCAAAAGTGTCTGAAAAAATCTCTGAATTACTAAATAGTAGCCTTAGATGTAAGACTTGAGCAATCAAATGAGAGTGATTAGGTCTCACTCTATGCTCCACAGAGTGTATCTAGTATTTGGCCTGCCCCTTGGGTGAAGTACCGAGCTTACAAGGTGACTTAGTCAGGTGGAAATGGCCAGTTCCCATGCCTTATTAAGTCCTGCAAAGTATTCAGCATTTAAAGCTTTACCAGTCTTGTAAGGGGTGTGCTAGTCAGGCATAGCCAAAAAAGCAAGCAGTAGTGTCATCTAGCATTACAATTTAAGGTAGGGACTTAGCATACATTACATGACTCAGACTTCCCAACAGTCTTATAGGGACAAGCAATTGATTACAATCTTAGGCAAGGCCTAAACCTTTCGAAACAGACTTACTTTCAACTAACCTGGCTTTTAGCACTTGAAAACAAGAACAGTATATTCAGTTGCCAGAGAAAGATTACAAAATTGTTTTCTCCAAGGCTAGCATTAACTTGCACTGAGTTAGCAAAACGCTAAGTAGCATATAAGAGACATTTCTGTGTTTCTTTACAGGTGGATTAGAATGAACTCCTACAGAATTTATGAAGGAGAACACAGGTCAAGGAAGGGAGGGGGTGTGGTCCCAGGAAAGAATTCAAGATAACTGGTAGCACTTCATATACCCATCAGGCAACTTTCTCACATTTTTAACAACAAAAGGCAGGAATTTTAACAGTGCCAATGGATTGGGAGAAATACCATACAAATAAAGGGAGGGAAACATAAAATGACATAAAGAAACATGTGCTAATCAAGTTTTTAAAAGATGACATGTCCCATCAAACAAAGCATAATAACTCAACCAGCTTTTTAGCAGATTCAAAACGACAGACACACACAAATAAGAGAATGAGGGGTATGGGAAACATCTGTTTTGTCCTCCTCTAGCCACACTCCTCACGAAGATATTTCAGACACCTCTGAGCAATTGGCAGGTTGGTACACCCTCAACTCAGACTAACTTTATGCGAGCCCTCCCACCATCTGTCTCATTCACACGCAATCACACAGCACATTCTCCAACCCTCCACCCAATTCCTAGGAGTCGATGGTTTAGCCTCGAAGCAGCATTTCCTTCACTGCTTTTCAGCCCTTTCCGTCAGTCTGGAGACTACTCGCAGTCTCTGGGAGGTGATCAAGCTCCCCTTCTGCCATCTGTTGGCAGGTCTATGCAAAGGCCCTTATTCCTAACCTTTCTGCTGGGTGGTCTTTTTGTCCTTTCCGTCACGTGGTCGTCCTTATGCCAGTTCCTTGCCTCTTGGGTCCCTGTTGTGCTTTTGCGGTCTGAGCTTCAGTGTGCTGGGAGGGGCCTCCCTCCTATGGATCAAAAGGTCCATTGCTCAAAAGGTCCACTGCATGCCAGGCGAGATCGCCCTTTCTGTCGCCCTGGAGGTCGTACCCCAATAACAAAGGAGGTGGAACACACCATCTCTGACCTCTCCTTTCCCAGCTGATGCAACAGAATGTAGTGGGAACACAGAGAGGCCGTGACACCAAGGCTGTTTTAGGAAGCAGCAGGTTTATTTACATTGGTGGACTCGGTGGGCTAACGCTCCCAGGCCGAGCACCCCGGGAAGGGAGGAGAGGGGTCTTATACCCCAGTTCATGTAAGGGGGGGTTGGGTTGAGCGATTACACATTTTCTTTGGAATTTACAAGGTCGTACTCAGCAAAATCAGATCTTTCAAAGAACAAATGGTCTCCAGGAAATGCACGGCAAGTAGGGTTGTAATCCGTCAACTTCAATAAGAGGGGATTTGGATAAGTTTGTGAATTGGTCACTTTTTTGCATTTCCAAGAAAACCATTCTCTGCTATTTGGCTATCCCAAGCAAAAAACCTATCTGGCAGGTTTTCAGATCTTGCCGACTGATCTCTCAAAGGGTATGCTTTTTTTTTTTTTTTTTTTGAGTTGGAGTCTCACTCTGTCACCCAGACTGGAGTGCAGTGGCCGCTCCCGGCCACCACAGCCTTGACATGCTGGGCTCCAGCGATCCTTCTGCCTCAGCCTTCCAAGTAGCTGGAACTACAGGCGTGTACTACCATGCCTGGCTAATTTTGTATTTATTGTAGAGATGACTTTTTACTGCTATCAGCTCCCTTCCTGCCACGAGACTTTGTGGCAAAAAGCTACATTTTTGGGGTAAATTTTTCTGCACCACTTCAGTTCCTGGTCTGGAACTATCCAAGAAGTTCCACATATTAAAGCTAAGCTGGTGATTGTGCAGCAGAAATATGGAGTCAAAATTGCTATGGTCTCATTAAAAGTAGCAGTGAGATTATAACAAGGGAAAGGCTGAGTGGGTAAAGACACTTCAAAAAGGATTCCCCTTGTGCCAGTCCCATTAAACAGCTGTGTCTCATTTTCAAAAGTGGCATTGCAATGGGCTGGTTTTCTATGGGTGATGTAGACAAGCAGATCTTTAGTAAAGACATGTTTTTGGGGACAAGAAAAGCAAAGCTTGATGTCTAGGGCAGTTTATAAACTAGCTTCTAGAATCTCTCATGCATCCCTAGATTGCAGTGGCAATCTGATTGATTCTTCTGGACTGCAGTTTGAACCAGGCATTCAAGTGAACTTTCAGTGAAGTTCATACATTAGCAAGCAGGCAGGTACAAGGTTGTTTAGTTGTCTAGATCCAGTTCGCAGGGCTTTAAGAAAAGCACAGTCTTAATTTCTAGTGGTTCCAAGGCAGAAAATCTGAAGGAAAAATTGAAAACATTAGTCTGGAGACTTGTAGTCAGAAAAGACTTCAGGATGCAGTCCAAACTGTAGAAAATAATATAAACTCAAAAATAACGAACAAGAGAATTTAAAAACAGCTGTATTGTAGTTTCCTTTGAAACATAATTTTTTCTCTTCGGTCCTCCATTTCTACTAAATGATGCCAGGTGAAGTGGGGTGCAAAACCCATGGATTCTTTGGCTCAGTTCCAAAATGAATTTTGGAGTGGCCAGCAAAGTTTTCCAACAGAGTTTATTAGAGAAAGAAGAGAGAAAAGACAGGGTGACATGCCAGAGCTGGCACAGGCAAAAGAAACAGCACCTTTACTCTTTACAATAAACCTGATAGACCTCCATAATGACCAATATGCTAAAGAAGGTGGAACCTAGAGACCGCCACTCTGGAGATTAACATCTCTGGGTTCCTGATGGGAGGAGAGAAGGGGAGGGGTGGTCTTTTCCTGACCACGTTGTCTTTTGTGGGAGACCTGTCAGATGTTTCCAATCTACCAGTTCCTTAGCTAAAAGGTGATCTTATCATCATTCCTATGGCTTTGGTCAGTTAAGCGTGGGCTTTGGCCTTCTGCTTTTGACAGGGAGCCTGGAAATTTCTTAGTGGTTTTTTGTGCCAAACCATGAATTGAAAGGTTGGGCTGTCCTAGTCTTGCATCTGATGGAGTTTTCTTTTGATTTGCCATGGGGGTGGGGTGGGTTGCCAGCTTGGCCTGCAGTAAAATGTAATTTTTAATATTGTATTAGTTTGAATGTAGAAGTTTTTAAAATTAGGGTTTATTTTGAAAAATTTTGAGTTTTAATTCAAATGTATGCCAATACCTTCCAAAGTAAGGTAATAATGCAGAGACAGTTGTTCTGATCAGATGGCTTAGAGAAATTTCTGGAATATTCACATTCGAAGATTCCTTATTAATGAATGTCTTTGACTTAAGTCTAACCAAAAGCTACAACATTATTCTTTGTAGATTTTCATTATATAGTGTTAACAAGCTTAGTTGCAAACAAATAAAATACTTAAGCTAAAAAAAAAACCTGAATGCTTCCTAAAACCTACCTATGGGAAATATATCTATCTATGTCTAACCTGTGCTAGCTACCCTGCCTCAAATCCCCCCTTAGAGATTTTTGATTCCATCATCATACGGGGTGCTGAGGGGTGAAGGTTCGTTTTCTGTAGCTTCTTTAAAGCTGGCAGTGGGCATAGTCCTGCCTAGCCATGGATGGAAAATCTGTTCCTGTCTGATCTAAGGCGTCCAGATCTTTTCAGCAGTGGCATCATCATTTGCAGGCACTGGCTGGAGTCCTTGCATGACCCCTGTGCGGGCATGAAATTGCTAGATTCTGGAAGAAACAAATTTAGCCAGTTAAAAAGACGTGGACCAAAAATTAGCAGGGTTATAATCATTACAATAGGCCCAATAAAAGGAACAATTCAAGCAAATGAGGACATATTGTTTTTAATGGTGTCCCAAATGATGTTTGCAACAGAGGCTTCTTGTGTAAAACCATGGAGCCACTTAGCCCTGTAATAAATTTTCGTTAAGTCTTCTTCAACGTGCCCAGTAACATTTATGTAAGTTCAGCAGGTTTTATTAATAACCTCACGACACCCTCCACCTCCTCCTCAAGCAGCAAGTAAGTAATCTAAAGGCTATTGGTTATCCCATTACAACATTAGCAAGAGAATCAATAGATTTGGACAAGGCCTTTAAGGCATCGGCTGTAGACAGAGAAAGGGCATCTAATGTTGCGGTGATGTGTCTTAAGGTAGCTTTGTGGTACACGAATCCTCCCCATTGCGCTAAAAATTCAATAGTAGCTCTGATTCCTGCTAATATTATTCCTATCATTCTCTTAGGTCTGGGTTTGGTGATGTTATAAACTGTTAAATGTTGCCTTTCATAACTGAGGGTCCCAGAGGGCACTGACCTAACATCTGAACATTATCTATACAAGGACTAGCCCGTGCTCTTCCAGGCCTTGGGTAACTGCCATTTGGTTTGGCATAATATGGCCAGAGATTTTCTCTTACATTACCTAAGAATAACACCCTTGTAGGGGCACATACCCTTTTGGGGGTTTCTTCATCTAAGATGACACTTAAGGTAGGTCCCCATGTGGATTTTCCATGGCAAAGGGGAGATAAACTCCCCTCCCCTCAACGAAAGAGAGGGTCCACATTTTCTCTATGAGAGGATGGTTTCTTTAGTGCAATTCAATTCGCCAGGGGATTATTGCCTGTCTTATCCAAGGGATACATTTTCCCCAACTGGCCTGGACACCAGTGGGTTAAATTGCGCTGACAAGCAGAGAAATCAAATGAGTCCAGGGATATTAAAAATTTCGGTAATAACAGATCACCTCTTGTATAAGGGCTACAAGGCCTGCAGTTATTGGCACAATTTTAATGATAAACTCCCATCCCTATGGTTTCATTATAAGTAGCAGTGAGATTATAACAGGGGAAAGGCTGAGTGAGTAAAGAAACTTAATAAGAAATTGACTCTTCCATTTGATCAGACTTCTCATGAATAACAGTAAAATTTACAGTAGACTGGGTGGCATAGAGATGCACAAAGAATAAAAAAGAAAAAAAAAGAAAAGCTACTTTTCCAGTTTTCTGGGAAGTTCATGGCATAACCAGCAGTCCTCCAGATGCTCATTTGTGGCAATGGTCTAGGAATAATTGAGAATAGTATTTAGTTCCCATTCCCTGTTTTCAAAGGATGGGGGTAAAGCACACAGGGAAGTAATGAGACAGAAAAAAATATATATCCCTGAGTGTATGCTCTTGGTGTCTTTAACCATTTTGGTCTGTTTACCGCTTGAGGAGGAGTTTCAGGTCCTCCGTCAGTTTCACAGAAGTAAGAGGGTTGGTCAGCTGTGGCAGGTTCCTTGGTCTGTGGAGACTCAGGAGGCATAAGTTTAACCCTAGATATGTGTACCCAGCTACTGAGTGCCTGAAGTTTTACAATGGTGGGCGTGCTAAGAAGAACCCGATAGGGCCCTTTCCACTTAGGTTGGAGGTGATCCTGTGGTGAGCCTTCTTTCCATGTTGAAAATAAAACTAAGTCTCCAGGCTGTACCGGTGGTGTAAAAGTTGTCTGTGGAGCTGGGGGATTTTGGTTAACATATTCTTTTTTTTTTTTTTTAAAGATGTAGGGTACGATTCAGGGTTAGGTATGCAGGTGTTCATTATGCGGGTACCCTTGTTGATGAGGTATGCCCCTCCCTCCCCTAGCAGTTTCCCTCAACTGCCAATCCCACCCCCCCGACAGTTTCCCATTACTTCCAAATGTTTTCTTATAGTATTATAATTGTTCAAGGTCTGCTTATGAGTAAGAACATATGGTACTCTGTTTTTTTTTTCTGTGATAGATCACTGAGTATGATTGACCTGAAATCTCCAAGTTGCTGTGAAGTCCATATGTTTGTCCTTCTTGATGGCTGCATAATATTCCATTGTGTATATGTACACATTTTTTTATACAGCCTAGCTTCAATGGGCAGCTGCAGCAAACATGTGTGTGCAGGTATCTTTTTTGTAGAATGATTTGAGTTCCTCCAGGTGTATTTCCAATAGGGGGATTTCTGGGTCATGTGGAAGGTCAATTTCTAGTTGTTTCATAAATCGCCACACTGTCTTCCAAAGAGGTTGCGCTAGTTTGCATTCCCACCAGCAGTATAGAAGTGTTCCTTTTTCTTTGCATCCTCACCAGCATCTGTTGTTGTTTTATTAACAATGGCCATTCTTACTGGGGTGAGGTGGTATTCAATGTGGTTTTGATTTGCATTTCTCTGATGATGAGTGAGGCTGAGCACTTTTTCATGTGTCTGTTGGCTGCCTGTATATATTCTTTTGAGAAGCGTCTATTCATGTCTCTTGCCCACTTTTTAACGGGGCTGTTTGTTTTTTGTTCTTTCAGCACATATGAGTTCCTTGTAGATCCTAGATGTTAGGTCTTTGTCAGATATACAGTTGGCAAATATTTTTTCCCATTCTGTGGACTGCCACCCTGCTCTCTTGATGGTTTCTTTTGTTTTGCAGAAACTCATGAGTTTAATGAGGTCCCACTTGTCTATCTTATTTCTTATGGTATGGGCATTTAAGGTTCTGATCAGGAATTAGTTGCCAGTTCCAATTTCCATAATGGTGTCTCCTGCTTTTTCTAAGATTCTTATAGCTTGAGGTTTTACATTTAGGTCTTCGATCCATTTAGAGTTGATTTTTGTGTATGGTGATAGGTAGGGGTCCTGTTTCAATCTTCTGCATGTGATCAGCCAGTTTTCCCAGCACCATTTACTGAATAGGTTCTCCTCTCCCCAGTGGTTGTTGTTGGAAGCTTTGTCAAAGATGAGTTGGTTGAGGAATTGAGGCTTTGCTTCCGGAATCTTTATCCTGTTCCATTGGTCTATATGCTTGTTCTTGAAATGTAGCAGGAAAAATAGAGAGACCGTGACACCGAGACTATTATAGGAAGTGGCACTTTATTACGCTGGCTAGCACAGCGGGCTCAATGGAACTAATTTGTCCAGACCGAGCGCCCCAGAACAGGTGACCTGGGGTCTTATACCCTTGTTTAGGTGAGGGAGGGGGTCGTATTGAGTGATTACATATTTCCTTTGGAATCTTACAAGGTTGTACTCAGCAAAATCAGATTTTTCAAAGAACAAATGGTTTCCAGGAACTGCAGGCTTGTAAACCGTCAACTTCAGAAGGGGGGTTTTAGATAAGACTCTTTTCCATTTCCATGAAATAGCCAGTCTCTGGACCATTTGACCTTG
>NW_007016422.1:0-4512 GCF_000164805.1 Carlito syrichta
AAAATTGGTATCCGGTGACACAGATAAGTCAATTAGTATCCGGGCGACAAGGATAAGACAAATTAATACCTGGAAACACGAACAAGACAATTAGTGTCTGGCGACGCGAATAAGACAATTAGTATCCGGCGACACGAATAAGACATTTAGTATATGAATTAGTATCCGAAGACACGAATAAAAAAATTAGTATCCATTGACACGAATAAGACACTTATTACTCGATGACACGAATAAGAAACTAAATATCCGACTACATGAATAAGACAATCAGTAATAGACGAACAATTAAGACAATCAGTTTCTTACGAATCGAATACAATCAGTATATGACGAAACGGATAATATAATCAGTATCTGATGCACGAATAAGACAATTAGTAACCGGCAACATGAATAAGACAATTAGTATCTGGCGACACGAATAAGACAGTATCCGGTGAAACAAATAAGACAATTAGTATCCGGTGACACGAATAAGAGAATTAGCATCCGGCTACACGAATACGGAAATTAGTATCCGGCGACACGAATAATACAAATAGTATCCAGCGACACGATTAAGATAATTAGTATCCGGCGACACGAATAAGACAATTAGTATCTGATGACCCGAATAAGATAATTAGTATCGGAAGACACGAATAACACATTTAATATGCGAATTAGTATCCGAAGACACTAATAAGACAATTAGTATCTGACGACACGAATAAAACAATTAGTATCAGATGACACGAATAAGACAATATTCGGTGACACGAATTAGACAATTAGTATCCGATGACAAGAATAAGACAATCAGTATCCAGCAACACGAATAAGACAAACAGTATCTGATGACACAAATAAGACTATCTGTATCTGATGACACGAGTAAGAAAATTAAACCAACGACACAAATAAGACAATTAGTATCCGATGACACGAATAAGGCCATTAGTATCCAATGACACGAATAAGATCATTAGTATCTGGTGAAACGAATAAGACAATTAATATCCGAGGACATGGATACAATTAGTATCTGGTGACACGGATAACACAATTAGTATCGGGTGACACGAATAAGACAATTAGTATCTGGCGACACGTATAAGACAATTAATATCCGTCGACATGAATAAGACAATTAGTATCCAATGACATGAAAAAGAAAATTAGTATCTGATGACACGAATAAGACACTTAATATCCAAAGACACGAATAAGACAATATCCAGCGACATGAATAAGACAATTAGTATCCGGCGACACGACAGAGACAATTAGTATCCGGAGACACGATTAAGACAATAGGTATCCGGAGACACGAATAAGACAATTAGTATCCGGCGACATGATCAAGACAATTAGTGTCCGGCGACATGAATCAGACAATTAGTATACAGCGACAAGTGTAAGACAACTAGTATTCGACGACACAGATAAGACAATTAGTATCCGGCGACACGAATAACACAATTAGTATCTGGCGAAAAGTAATAGACAATTAGAATGCGACGACACGAATAAGACAATTTGTATCTGGCGACAAGAATAAGACCATTACTATCCGGTGATACGAATAAGAAAATTAGTATCCGACGACACGGAAAAGACATTTAGTATCCGGAAACACGGATAAGACAATTAGTATCTGGCGACACGAAGAAGACAATTAGTATCCGACAACACGAATAAGACAATTAGTATCAGACGACACAAAAACGACAGTTAGTATCCGATGACACGAATAAGACCATTAGAATCCAATGACTCGAATAAGATAATTAGTATCCGATGACACGACTAAGGCAATTAGTTACTGATGACACTAATGAGACAATTGGTATCCAACGACACCAATAAGACAATTAATATCCGACGAGACGATTAAGACAATTAATATCTGATGACACTACTGAGACAATTGGTATCCAACGACACAGATAAGACAATTAATATCCGACGAGACGAATAAGACAATATCCGATGACATGAATGAGATCATTAGTATCCGAAGACACTAATGAGACAATTAGTATTCGACAACACGAATGAGACAATTAGTATCTGATGACACGAATGAGACAATTAGTATCCGATGACACAAATAAGAGAATTAGTATTCGGCCACACAAATAAAACAATTAGTATCCGGCGAAACGAATAAGCAATTTGTATCCGGTGACACGAATAATACAATTAGTGTCCAACAACACGAATAAGACAATTAGTATTGGATGACACATATAAGAAAATTAGTATCCGGGGACACGACCAGCACCATTAGTATCCGGCCACCCGAATAACACAATTAGTATGCGGGGACAGGAATAAGACCATTAGTATCCGGCGACACGAATAAGACAATTAGTATCCAGTGAAAAGAATAAGACAATTAGTATCCGGCGACACGAATAAGACTTTTAGTATCCGGCGACAGAATAAGACAATTAGTATCTAGTGACACGAATAAGACAATTAGTATCTCACGATAGGAATAACAAAATTAGTATCCAACGACACAAATAAGAAAGTTAATATCCGACGACACATATAAGTCAATTAGTATCCGACGACAAGAATAAGACAAATAATTTCCGGCTACACGAATAAGACAATTAGTATCCAATAACACGAATAAGTCAATTAGTATCTGATGACATGAATAAGACGATTAGTATCCGACGACACGAATAAGCCAATTATTATCTGGTGACACGACTAAGACAATTAGTATAAGGCGACACTAATAAAACCATTAGTACCCGGCGACACGAATAAGACAAATAGGTTCAGCGACTCGATTAAGATGATTAGTATTTGACAACACGAATAAGACAATTAGTATCCGACAAAACGAATAAGGCAATTAGCATCCGAATTCGTATCCAAAGACACTAATAAGACAATTACTATCTGTCGACACGACGAAGACAATTACTATCTGACGACACGAATAAGACAATTAATATCTGACGACACGAATGAGACAATTAGTATCTGATGACACGAATAAGACAATTAGTATCCGACAACACGAATAAGACATTTAGTATCCGCGAAAACGAATAAGACAATTAGTATCTGACAACACGAATACGACAATTAGTATCTGATGACACAAATGAGACAATTAGTATCTGACATCACGGATAAGTCTAACAGTAAGACAATTGGTATCCAGAGACACAAGTAAGGCAATTGGTATTCAACAACACGTATAAACAATTGGTATCCAACGACACAAATAAGACAATTGGTACCTGACGACACGAATAAGACAATTAGTATCCGACAACAAGAATAAGAAATTTAGTATCCAATGACATGAATAAGAAATTTAATATCCCATGACACAAATAAGTCAAATAGTATTAGATGACAGATATATGAAAATTAGTATCCGGCGACACCAATAAGACAATGACTATCCGACGACATGGATAAGACAATTTCTTATCCAATGACACGAATAATACAATTAGTATCCTATGACACGAAGAAGACAGATAGAATCTGGCGACACGAATAAGACAATTAGTCTCTGACGACACGAATAAAACAATTAGTGTCTGGCGACACGAATAAGACAATTAGTATCCGACAACACGAATAAGACATTTAGTATCTGATGACACGGATAAGATAATTAGTATGTGACGACAAGAATAAGACATTTACTGTCCGACGACACGAATAAGACAATTAGTAACTGGCGACACGAATAAGATATTTACTATCTGACGAAACACAGAAGACAATTAGTATCTGACGACACGAATAAGGGAACTGGCATCCAACGACACAAATAAGACATTTAGTATCCATGACATGAATAAGACAATTAATATCTGATGACATGAATAAGACAATTAGTATCCGACAACACGAATAAGACAATTAGTATCCAATGACACGAATATGACAAATAATATCCGGCTACACGAATAAGACAATTAGTATCCGATGACAAGATAAGACAATTAGTATCCGATGACACGAATAAGACGATTAGTATCCAGTGACAGGAATAAGACAATTAGTATCCAGCAACACGACTAAGACAATTAGGATCCGGTGACATGAATAAGACGATTAGAATCTGATGACACGACTAACAATTACTATACGATGACACGAATATGACAGTTAATATCCGATGACACGAATGAGACAATTAGTATCTGATGACACGAATAAGACAATTAGTATCCGACAACACGAATAAGACTTTTAGTATCCGAGAAAACGAATAAGACAATTAGTACCCGACGACAATTATAAGACATTTAGTATCCGAATTAGTATCCTAAGACCCGAATAAGACAATTAGTACCTGACAACACGAATAAGAGAATGAGTATCTGGCGACAAGAATAAGACAATTAGTGTATGGCGACACGAATAAGACAATTAGTATCTGACAACACGAATAAGACATTTAGTATCTGATGACACGGATAAGATAATTAGTATGTGAGGACAAGAATAAGACATTTACTGTCCGACGACACGAATAAGACA
>NW_007016423.1:0-728 GCF_000164805.1 Carlito syrichta
AATGCATGGGTTCATAAGTGTTTCAGATTTTTTGATTTTGAAATATTTGCATTATACTAACTGAGCATTCTTAATTAGAAAATCTGAAATATAAAATGCTCCAATGAGCATCATATTGGTGTTCAAGAAGTTTGAGATTTTGCAGAATTTAGGATTAGGGATGCTCAATTTGTGATATGTTTTGTGAGCCTTTTTTTTTTTTTTTTACTGAATCTTGTTGAAGATAGTTAAGCTTCATGTACCTGGATATTCAAAATTTTTCCAGATTTGGAAAGTTTTTAGCCATAATTTATTTAAATAAGCTTTCTCCACTTTCTCTTTGTTTTCTTCTTCTAGAACATACATAATGCAAATGATAACTCTCTTGATGATGTCCCATAAATCTCATTGGCTTGCTTCCTTCCTTTACATTCATTTTTTTTCATTCTTCACCTCTGATGATATTTTCAAATGACTTTCCTTACAATTTGCAGATGTTGTCAGTCTGTTTTTGATGCTCTTTATTGCATTTTTATTTCATTCATTGAATTCTTTTGTTCTAGAATTTCTGTTGTTTCTTTTTATAATTTCTCTTTGTTAAGTCCTTTTTTTGTTGTTGTTCATATGTTGTGTTCCCTATTTCTTTTAGTTGTTGATCTGTTTTCCCTTGAAGCTCACTGAACTGTGTTAAACAGTTATTTTAAATTATTAAGTTATTTTAATGTAGATCTTCATTTCTTTGGAGTTGG
>NW_007016424.1:0-582 GCF_000164805.1 Carlito syrichta
CGGAATCTTCCCTATATTAGTCCCCAATCTCAAAAACTACAGGTCGTCTTCCTAAGATGTAACCACGAATAAGGTTTTTGAAGTAGGAATCTGGATAATGGGAGGCCTCACATAAAGAAAATTTCACTGCTTATTGCTAAGTAAGAATAAAGAATCTGCGTTACTCGGGTCGTCAATCCCAAAAAAGCTTAAGGTCATCTTGCTATGGGCTAAACAGGAATCATGGTGTTTTCGAGCATGAAACTGGAAAATGGAATCCTTATTTACAGGCAACTACAAGACCTTTTGCTGAGACAGAATAAGGCATCTGGGTTATACGCGTTCTCAATACCAAAAATCTACAGAGTATCTTGGAAAGTTCTGAAAATAATCAGAGTTTCGAAGCAGGATGTAACAAATGAGATTCCTAATATACAGGAAAATACACAGCCTCTTTCCAAGGGTGAAAAAGAATCCGGTTATAGCAGTCCTCATCCTTAAAATCAACAGGACATCTGCCCTTGGCTAAACAAGAATCACGGTTTAGAACCTGGAAACATAGGTAATAACAGTCCTCATTTGCAGAATCTACATGATCTCTAG
>NW_007016425.1:0-781 GCF_000164805.1 Carlito syrichta
GCTAGCTAGTCAGCTAGCTAGTTAAGTCAGCTAACAAATCAGCTGGTTACTTAGATAACTAGTTGGCTAGAAACTCAGCCATCTGGTCATCTAACTAGTGGGATCACTCGCTTTCCATCAGCTCAGCTAACTATTTGGCTCCATTGCCTGACATCCAGTCAGCAAACTAGTCAGCTTACTCACCAGCCAACAGGTCAACTAACTTGTTGGCTCTCTCACAGGCCAACAGGTTAACTAGCTAGTCGACTTTCTCTCCAGCCAACTAGTTAAGTCATCTCACCAGTCGGCTCACATGCCAGCTGAATAGTTAAGGTGGCTTGCCTGTCGACTCACTCGTCGGTTGACTAAGTTGGTTCACCAGTCGGTTCACTGACCGGTTGACTGGTTAATTCCCCTGACCAGTGTGCTCAATAGTCAGTAGACTAAAGTCAGCGGACCAGTCAGTTCACTCGCCAGTTGAATAGCTAAGTCAACTGATGAGTTGACTCACTTGAAGGGTGACAAGTTATGTCAGTTGACCTGTGAGATCACTCGTTGGACAATGAGTTAAATTAGCTCACCTGTCGGCTCACTTGCCAGCTGACTATTTAAATCAGCTTACCAGTTGGCCGCCTAGCCTGCTAACCAGTGAAGTCAGCTAACCAATCGGCCGAATATTAGGCCAACTTGCAGCTGACAAGTTAGCTCAGCTAACTATTCACCGAAAAGTTAGGCCATCTAACTCATCGGCCTACTAATCGGCCGACTAGTTAGGTAAGCACACCAGCCATCCAACAAGTTA
>NW_007016426.1:0-877 GCF_000164805.1 Carlito syrichta
CCCAGCTGACTTAACTAGCTACTTGCCTACCTAATCTGCTGGCTTGCTAGCTGAATTAACTACCTACCTGCCTAGCTAATCTGCTGGCCAGCGTGCTGACTTGACTAGGTTTCTTAACTATGTAGCCAGCTGGCTAGTCAGCTGCCTTAAGTAGCCCGTTACCCTGCTAGGCAGCTGGCTAACCAGCTGACTTAACTAACTGACTTAACTAGCTAGCCAGGTGCCTTATCTAGCTGATTTAACTAGCTAGCTAACTTGCTAGCCAGGTGACTTGACTAGCTGACTTAACTATCTAGCTACCTAGTTAGAAAGCTGGCTGGTCAGATGAGTTAACTAGCTAACTTAACCTGCTAGTCATCTGGCTGGACAGCCGACTTAACTAGCTAGACAGCTGGCTGGCAAGCTGAATTAACTAGCTGTCTTAACCAGCTAGCTAGCTGGCTAGCCCACTGTCTTAACTAGCTAGATACCTAGCTAGCCATCTGGGAAGCCAACTGAATTAACTGACTGAATTAACGTGCTATCCCACTTCCTAACCAGCTGATTTAACTAGTTTGCTATCTAACTAGCCGGCTGGTTAGCCAGCTGACTTAACTACTTGACTTAACCAGCTAACGAGCTGGCTGGACATCTGACTAAACTAGATGACTTAACTAGTGAGCCAGCTGGCTACACAGCTGACCTAACTAGCTCTCTACCTAGCTAGCCAGCTGAATTAACTAGCTGACTTATTTAGCTAGACATCTGGCAAGCCAATTGAGTTAACTATCTCAATACCTAGCTAGTCTGCTGTCAAGCCACCTGACATAACTAGCAGACTTTACATAGTTGGCCTGATAGTTAGCTGAATTAGCCATCTTGCTACATATCTAACCAG
>NW_007016427.1:0-835 GCF_000164805.1 Carlito syrichta
GAAATAGGTCCCAGTGTGCCCATACACCTTGGTGGATACTGGAATCAGCAGATAGATTTTGAATCACAGCTTTCCTCTCAATTAAACCTCAAAACTGCAAAAAGTACAGCCCCCAGCACACACTCCAGCCTCAAAAGTGAACAAAGCCAGAGGACCCTCATAAGGAAGAACAGAAAAAAGCAAAAGCAAGTGAACCTTCCCTGAAAAACAGAACTAAAGAAGGGAAGGGAAAGTGGGAGAGAGAGAAAAATCTACATGAATGAAGAAAAAACAAAAGAAGAATAAGGGTCTCTCCCAGACCCCTGGGAGGGCAGACACTGAGTAAACTGACTTCAGACGGCAAACAATGAAGAGCCCCGAGAATGACTGGTCTCAAACTACAAACCTAGATATCAAGACATTAATGGAGAGATTTAAAAGAATTGAGGAGAGACAAGAAGAAACTAGGAAGGAGTTGATAACTGAAATAACAGCAATAAAGAATACTGTGAATGAAATAAATAACAAACTAATAAGCATGGAAAACAGAATTACCCAAGCAGAAGAAAGAATCTCAGAGTTTGAGGACCAAAATATAGAACTAATCCAAACTGTTAAAAACACAGAAAACAAGCTTAAAAAGACAGAACAAAGCCTTCAAGAGATGAGTGATTACTTCAAGAGAAAGAACCTAAGAGTAATTGACCTTCCTGAAACAGAAAGAGAAACAGAAGCCACTTTGGAACAAACATTCCATGAGATTATTGAAGAAAACTTCCCTCATCATATCAGTGATGCAAAAATTCACACACAAGAGATTCAGAGAACCCCTGCAAGACAACAAATGAGAAGACCG
>NW_007016427.1:1909-3072 GCF_000164805.1 Carlito syrichta
GGAGCCCAGCAGGCAAGGATGCGGTGGCTGGGAGCGGCCACTGCACTCCAGTCTGGGCGACTGAATGAGACACTCAAAAAAAAAAAAAAAGAGACCCATCTCACTAGAAGGGACATGCACAGACTCAAAATGAGAGGATGGGAAACAATTTTCAGGTGAATGGAACACAAAAGAAAGGAGAAGTCATGTGATCCGAATCTCAGACAAAATATAATTTAAGCTATCAAAAATTTAAAAGATCCAGAAAATCACTACATAATGATAAAAGTTCACTCCATCAACAAGAAATATCTATCCTAAACATATATGCACCCAACACAGGGGTGCCAACTTTCATAAAGCAGCTTCTAGGAAAACTAAAGAAAGATATTAACTCTAACACCATTATAACTGGGGACTTTAATACCCCACTCACAACCCTAGACAGATCATCAGGACCGAAAAGCAGGAATGAGATCCGGAACCTCAATGTGACTCTTGACCAAATGGACTTAATTCATACCTACAGAACACTGCACCCCGTGACCACAGAACATACACTCAGCACTGCATGGAACATACTCTAAGAACAACCACATACTTGGACATAAATCAAGCATAAACAAATTTCAAAAGATCGAAATTTTGTCATGTGCCTTCTCAGACAACAGTGGAATAAAAATAAACATCAACACCAACAAGTTTCCCCACAAAACCACAAAGGCATGGACACTAAACAGCATGATGCTAAACAACTCCTGGGTCAACAATGAAATCAAAATAGAGATTAAAAGATACCTGGAAACAAATGAAAATGAAGAGACATCTTACCAAAATCTCTGGGATGCCATGAAAGCTCTAGTAAGAGGTGAATCCATATCCCTACAAATGCACATGGATAAAATGGAAGAATCACAAATCAACAGCCTACCAAATCACCTTAGGAAGCTGGAAAAGCAAGACCATCAGCAAAAGAATCCAGATCACCAAAATAAAAACCCAAATCTGGAACATAGAAGACAAAAAGATAATACAAAAAATCAATGAAACAAAAACCTGGTTGTTGAAAGGATAAACAAGGTCCAGGGTCCCTTAGCTAGACTGACCAAGAAAAAAAGAGAAAACACCCAAATAAATACAATCAGAAACACAAAAGATGAAGTCACATCTGACCCTGAAGAAAT
>NW_007016428.1:0-539 GCF_000164805.1 Carlito syrichta
TCCTTGTAGCACAGACTTCCCACACTAGGACAGTGTTCTAGGAACCCATTGGCATCAGTGTACCCACTGGCGGTATTGTGAGAGGTTGCGTTCCATTGCAGTGAATTTTTTTGGAGATTCTTTCCATGCCTTTGCCTATTACCTGATGGGTGATTTAGGATTGCACTTGCCCCCCCCACACTGATTGTTCAACAGTTTTTAAACATAATTGGTATGACTCCTATGCCCTACCCTCCCTATTCACCTGATCTCACCCAAGCAATTTTTTGTTTGGTTCCCCAGATGAAAAAAATCTTCAGAGAAAAACACTGCCAATATAGAAGAGGTCAAATAAACAAACCATCAAAAAAATGGCAGAAGTACAAAAAGCATAAAAAGTGATTCATTCAAAAACTGTTTGGAGCAGTGAAAAAAGCATCTCGATGGCTCAGCCTGTAATCCCAGCACTTTGGGAGGCTGAGGTAAGTGGATTGCATGAGCCCCTGGGTTCAAGACCAGTCTGGGCATCTTGGTGAGACCGCATCTCTACAATAAATAAT
>NW_007016429.1:0-666 GCF_000164805.1 Carlito syrichta
ATTCACCACAGCCTCAACCTGCTGGGCTCTGGCGATCCTTCTGCCTCAGCCTTCCAAGTAGCTGGAACTACAGCCGCGTGCTACCACACCTGGCTAATTTTTGATTTATTGTAGAGATGAAGCCTCACCAAGTTGCCCAGGCGGGTCTTGAACCTGCGGGCTCAGGCAATCCACTCACCTCAGCCTCCCAAAGCATGGGATTACAGACTGAGCCACCGAGCCCGGCTTGAAAGGTAGAATTTGTAAATAATGAAACTGAATACTATCTGAGGAAATTTTTTTTTCCTATTTCTTTTTTTTTTTTGAGTTGGAGTCTCACTCTGTCGCCCAAACTGGAGTGCAGTAGCACACTCATGGCCACTGCAGCCTCAACCTGCTGGACTCAGGCAATCCTTCCACCTCATCCTTCCGAGTAGCTGGAACTATAGACACGTGTCTTTCTTTTCCCAGCCTAATTTTTTGATTTTTTTTTTTTGTAGAAGATGAAGTCTCACCAAGTTGCTCTGCTGATCTCGAACCCCCAGTTTCAAGCAATCCTCTCACACTCAGCTTCCCGAAGTGCTGGGAATTTATAGGCGTGGAGCCACTTACACCCGACTCTGAGGAGATTTTTTAGTAGAGTGTTGAAGAAGTGGCTATTGCTCCCTCCTGACTGCTTATAGTAAA
>NW_007016430.1:0-839 GCF_000164805.1 Carlito syrichta
AAATTCCTCATTTCTCAGGCTTGCATGGAGGCTAAAACCACAACAAGTGTTTAGCTACCTTGCCAGAATTTATAAGAACTTCTTCAAAATGCCAGAGGAAGGAAGCGTTACTAAGACTCTGGGTAGTGGGGAGGAAAAAATCGAAATGGAAAATGCTGACCTTCTATTAGCTTCTAGTACATGGAATTTCTCAGCAAGGCCTTGTAAACCGCTTAACTTTCAGCAAGGCTGACATTTGGGGGTGGATAAGCGCAGGTGTCGCTCAGAGCCAGGGAGCTTTTTTCAAGAGGACGTGGAGAACCTTGGCATTAAGATCCCAACACCTCTAATCTCACCTCCAAACAGGTGCAGGAGAGGATGGGGCCTCAGAGCCTAGGGATTCAGCCTTCCCCAGGGGCTGGGCACCCCTTCTCCCAGTATGAGGGGAGAGGCATGTGGGAGCCCCACGGGTGGGTATTGTTCTCCTGATGATCCGCTGTGGAGGGAAACTGGGGGGAGAGCACAGATTAATACTGGAAAGCAAGAGGATTGAAAAAGATTAAAGAGGGCAAAGAACCATGAATGCTGATCCACTGGATGCCTCAGACTCAGCATGCCAGGCAGGTTTTCCCTCATCCCCATAAGTGTTCCTAAAACATTCACGAGGGTTTTGTTTCTCTCCGTATTTATTCGGGGCCCTGGGATAAACTCTGTCCTCATTGTGGGCATGTCCTGGGGGGGAGGCATAATTTGTACAGTTCAGCCTAATAAATTGCACCATTTCACTGTTCAGTCACCAATGCCCCTCGGCAATCCCAAGCTCTATTCATGAGGGGTGGCCAGAGTGAAAGAGGAAGGCG
>NW_007016431.1:0-786 GCF_000164805.1 Carlito syrichta
GCTCCGATTCTGCCCTGTGAGTCCCAGTCTCTGTAGGGAAAGCCAGTAAAGGACAGGAGTGTGTTTTCTCCTGGCCCTGGTCTCTCTATTTGCAAATTCCCTGCCCCAAGCCTATAGCTCATCCTTTTAAGGTACAGGGACCTCTTACATGTGGATGATGACAATCTCTAGAATGTAAGTGTCCTGAGGGCAGGTCCTTCCAATCTCTTTCCTTAGCACCTATAACTCACATTGGTAGGTTTGGTGGTTCAAGGTGCCAGCATGGTTGGTTTCAGAGATAGGTCGCTTCTTGGGCTGCAGATGCTGCCTTCTGCTGTGTCATCACATGACAGGAGGCAGAGACAGGTGAGAGGGGAGAGAGAGCAAACTCTCTGGGGTCTCTTCTCCAAGGGATACTAATCCCATCATGAAAGACCCACCCTCATGATCTCATCCAAATATCTCCAAAAGGCCCCATCTCAGAACATCTAAGACATTGGGGGTTAGGGTTTCAGCATACACATTTGGGAGGGGAGACACAATGCAATCCACACCACCCCCCAATAAGGTTCTTCGCGAGCCAGAAGCCTATCTTCAGACACTGGGCAATCACCCACCAAGCCTATCGATGTGAATTGTACCCTACATCTTTAAAATAAAAATTAAAAAACCTGGAATCATTCCTTGGTCCTTCTCTGTCTTTGATTTTTGAAGAGCACTGAGCAGTTACTGGGCAAAATGTCACTCTGTGTGTTTGTCCAATATTTCCTCCTTACAAAATTCGGTTATGCACCTGGCAGGAAGGCC
>NW_007016432.1:0-1259 GCF_000164805.1 Carlito syrichta
TTAATAGCTAGCCAGCTAACTAGCCAGCTGACTTAAGGGTGTAGCTACCTACCTTGCCAGCAGGCTAGCCAGCTGACTTAATTAGCTGACTTAAAGAAGTAACCAGCTGGCTAGCCAGCAGACCTAAATAGCTATCGACCTAGCTAGACAGGTGACTAGCTAGCTGACTTATCTATTTGACATAACTAGACACCTGTTGGCTAGCTAGCTGTCTTTACTAGCCACCTACCTACATAACCCGCTGACTTGTCAGCTGACTTAGCTACCTAACTACCTAGCTAACCTGCTTGCAAGTGAGCTGACTTAACTAGGTGACTTAACTAGCTAGCTAGCTGGCTAGCCAGCTGACTTAACTAGTTAGCTATCCTGCTATGCAGCTGTCTATCCAGCTTACTTAACTCATTGACTAAAGTAGCTAGCAACCTGACTTAACTAGCTGTTTTAACTAGCTATCTACCTAGCTACCAAGCTGACTTAAGTAGCTGATTTAGCTAGCTTGCTACCTAGATAGTTATGTAGCTAGGTAACTTAACTAGCTGACTTAACTAGCTAACTGGCATATCTAGCTGACTTAACTAGGTAGCTTCCTAGCTAGCCAGAGGACTTAACTAGCTGAAATATCTAGCGAGCCAGCTGGTTACCCATCTGATGTAACTAGCTTTTTGACCAGTTTGCCAGCTGGCTAGACAACTGACTTAATGAGCTGACTTAAAGAGCTAGTCAGCTGGTTAGCCAGCTGACTAAACTAACTGACTTATCTAGCTGTACAGCTGGCTAGCCATCTGACTTAATTACCTAGTTACCTAGGTAGTCAGCAGCCTAGCCAGCTGATTTAAATAGCTGAATTAACGAAGTAGCCAGCTGGCTAGCCAGCAGACTTAACTAGCTAGCTACCTGGCTAGTCAGCTGAATAGCCAGCTGACTTAACTAGCTGACATAACTAGATAGTCTGATGGCTAGCCAGCTGACGTAACTAGCTACCTACATACATAACGTACTGGCTTGCCAGCTGAATTAACTACCTACCTACTAAGTTAACTTTAATTAGCTAGCTACCTTGTTAGACAGCTGGCTAGCCAGCTGACATAACTAACTGACAACTAGCTAGCCAACTGACTCATCGATATGACTTAACTAGATAGCTACCTAGCTAGCCAGTTGACTTAACTAGCTGACTTAACTAGCTAGTTACCTAACTAGCCAGCTTCCTGGAAAGCTCTCTTAGTAGCTGACATAACCAGCTACCCAGCTGGTTGGCC
>NW_007016433.1:0-818 GCF_000164805.1 Carlito syrichta
CAATTGTGATATTTTTAAAAACTTAATAATCTTACTGATTATTCACTTATTTAATGACAATTAATATCCCCTTGATGTGTTATTTTTTTAATTCCCAGCTAAGACTGAACTCAGTGGCTCATCCTGTAATCCCAGCAATTCGGGAGGCCGAGGTGACTGGATTGCCTCACGCTGCAGGTTTGGTACCGTCCCGGGCAAATTGGTGAGACCTGGTCTCTACACTAAAATAAAATATTTACCCAAGGTTGATACTGCACACCTGTAGTTCCGGGTACTTTGAAGGCTGAGGCAGCAGGATGACCATAGCCCAGTACGTTGACTGGGGTCACCATGACAGTGACACTGCACTGCAGCCTGGGCTACAGGAAAAGACTCTAAACTCAAAAAAATAAAAATAAATTCTTAGATGGATAGCGTCATGTCTCTAAGTTTAGATCCATCTCTAAAAGTAGATGCAGAACTAAATCTTATTTGATTCTGGTTAAACCTCATAGCAGAGGATTTTCTTCCCATCATTGAAGTCCCCAATCCTTTAAAGAAAGAGTTTCTTCCTTTCAAGGTGGTGAATAAAGCACTTCCAGCAACTCTAAGCAACACCCTACCCAAGCACAGTGGTGGCTGCCCTGGGACTCACTTTTCTCTCCAAGTGACTCACGGCACCTTCTTTTTTTGCGCTGTGATTAGAAGTGTTCTGGGAGACTGACTCCTGGGGGTTTGTAAACATTAGTAACAACCATGATCTCGTTGGACAGCATCTTCTAATGACACAGCTTATACTTATGATGGCAATCGTGAAGAATATTAATGACATTTTAATG
>NW_007016434.1:0-985 GCF_000164805.1 Carlito syrichta
AACACTTTATTATTATGAACTTAGAGTCTCAGTTTTTACTAGCACCACCGACTGAACATTTAAAGCAACAGCAATGAATAGTACTCTGGAGATATAGACATAATCTTCAAATACACTTGATTCTAAAATTACCTTATATATCCCCCACCCTATAGTCAAAACAAACTATTTTATCTTTAAAAGTAACTGGACAGTGGCGTTGGTGTTCACATTCCAGGCTTTATATTTATACTGGAGACATTTGATTTAAACAGATTTCTGAGAATCGATCTCATACCCATTACTGTGATGGCTTCCATAAAATTTGAGACTCTGTACCAGTAACACCACTAGGGAAAATAAAGCTGTAGAATAAACATAAATTTAATCCACAACACCAAGAGCTATGACCATAATCTGTCATGTGCTGTGCTTCCTGCTGGAAGCTGGAAGAAGGATGACACTTTAACTGAAGATATAAAGCTGAGTGATAGACTGGGCAGGGAGTCCAAATCTGAACTGCTCTTCACAGCAGGCCAGGGGCAACTGACCCTAACTGTGAACAAATCTACCAGGATGCAAAGATATCTAGAAATCAGAGCTCAAAGAACATTGGACTTAAAGGAAAAGTCTCAGAGTATGCTTGATTGGTTCTGGTAGTTTACTGATTTTATTCTATTCCTTTTGTTTTGTTCTTTTTTTAAATTGCTCTTTAAACCCCATCTTTGTATAGAGGAATAGCATACAAATAAGGAGGTTGGTTAGCTTGTACATTAGCATCATTGTATGTTTTCATTTTTTCATATGGTTGTTGGTTAGCTTGTAGTCATGGTTTATTGTTTTTATTTGTTTCAGTCTTTGTGTCTCTCTTCATTTGTTGGTATGCTCATCTGTTTACCCTCTTACTCCTCTCTCTCTCCACTCCCGTCTTCCCCCCACTGTCTGTTCCATTCTCTTCCCTCTGTTAACCTCATTTTGCTTTCAGGGAGTAAAACTACAACCCCAC
>NW_007016435.1:0-634 GCF_000164805.1 Carlito syrichta
GAGGATTGTTTTGGCTATTCGTACCTTTTATGTTTCCATATGAATTTCTGTATTATCATGTCCAGGTCTGAGAAAAATGATGTTGGCAATTTGATGATATTGCATTGAATCTGTAGATTGCCTTGGGTAGGATGGACATCTTGATGATATTTATTCTTCCAATTCATGAGCATGGGATGTTTTTCCATTTGTTTGTGTCATCCTTGATTCTTTGAGCAGCGCTTTGTAATTCTCATTGTAGAGGTCTTTCACTTCTCTGATTAGGTGGATACCAAAGTATTTCATTTGTGTGTGTGTGTGTGTGTGTGTGTGTGTGTGTCTATTGTGAATGGAATTATGTTTTTATTTGACACATTGTCTGCTTGTTGCTGGTGTACAGAAATGCAACTGTGTTTTGCACATTGATTTTATACCCTGAAACTTTACCAAAGTCAATTATCAGTGGAAGGAGGCTTTATGTTGGATTTTGTTGAATGTTTTTTCTCCATCTAATGATATGATCATGCGGTTCTTGGTTTTACATCTGTCGTTGTGCTGAATTATGGCTATGGACTTGTGACTATTGACCACCCCTGCATCCCAAGAATGAAGCTTACTAGTCATGGTGGATGATATATGTTATTGATCTGATATG
>NW_007016436.1:0-1049 GCF_000164805.1 Carlito syrichta
GCTATGGGCTAAACACGAATCATGGTATTTTCGAGCATGAATCTGGAAAATGTCGTACTTATTTACAGGCAACTACATGACCTTTTTCTGAGAAAGAATAAGGAATCTGAATTACACGAGTCCTCAATCCCAAAATTCTACAGAGCTTCTTGTAAAGTTCTAAAAAAATCAGCGTTTCGAAGCAGAATGTATCTAATGAGAGTCCTAATATACAGATAAATACACCGTCCCTTGCCAAGGCAGAAAAAGAATCGGGGTTATAACAGACCTCAGTCCTTACAATCAACAGGCCATCTGCTGTGGACTGAAAAATAATCAGGGTTTAGAAGCTGAAATATAGGTAATAGCAGTCCTCATATGCAGAATCTACATGATCTCTAGCTAAGGAGAACTAAGAAACCTCTTTTACACGGTTCTTCTGTCACAATATTTACATGACATCTTGGTAATGGCAAAACAGGAATCATGGTTTCCAAACAGGATTCAGAGGAACGGGAGTCTTCAAATACAGGACATTACACTGACCTCCGGTAAAGAAGAATAAGGAATCTGTGATACAATAGTCCACAATCTGAAAAATTCTCAGCGTGTCTTGCCGAGGTATAAACAACAATCAAGGCTTCAAACTAGTCTCATGTTTTGGAGATATTTGGTTTGTAGGTTTAATGAATCAGTCATTACAGGACTCCAGCAACATTCTGGTCCTCTTGAGAGTGGTAATCGAGTATCTGGTAGTACAAGACCCATAGGTTCCTCGGGACAATTAAGGCCAGTTTCCCGGAGAAAAGTATCATATTTGGAGGTCACTTTGGTCTTAACATGAACTTGGTAATCCTTAAATTTCCGTTTGTACTTTATTTAGAGATGGGCCGAGGGTTTTGCAGTTGCCAAATATTTAATACGAATTATTATAAGGTAACCAGTATCCATGGATTCCACGTCCCTAGGAAACATCTGGGCATCTGCATTTTTGTACACAGAATTTTGTAATCACATGGACAGGGAATTCAGGACCGCTTGCTGAGAACGGAAAGGGAATCCGGTTCTTG
>NW_007016437.1:0-1549 GCF_000164805.1 Carlito syrichta
CCTGCCTTTCCACCCACTGCAAAAATTGATTGTTTGCCACTCTAGAAAAGTTACAGCAAGTGCACCTCTCTGGAAGGGCATGCAGGAGACGCCATCCCACATGCTTCCCCAGATGCACACCTCACCCCCAGCAGCCACTCCAAAACCTAATGCTACACAACCATATCTCCAAGTTTATCTCACACTAACTAGAGAATAAAACCTTTCACCTAGGCAGATACAGCCATTTTTTCCAAATACAAACAGTCCATTGCCTAGGCCTCCTCCCTTTACCCCAAGGGGAGTAGCTAAAAATAAACTGCCCTGGTTTTCCTGGGGCCTGAACCCACTAGTGATTTAAGAGGAAAATTCAAGTCTCTTATCTCTCAAATGTGTCTGCTTATAATGGTTCACCCACACTTAAAGGTCTTTAGTAGTGACAGATAATTTAAAATTTTAATGCTGGCCATGATTGACAACAATAACAAAAACACCATCTTAAAAAATACAAAAGTTGGGCTTATCCTGTAAAATATTAATGCTTAGGCTGAGAGCTGTGTACTGCCAGGAGCGAAAGAGCTGTTTCTTGGGCCCAGTCCTGGTTACATAATCTCCCAAGTTTGACTTTGATCAGAAGGGAACAAACACAAACTGTTTGAAGACATTTAGAGGCAGTGATTTATGTGCAATCAACATTCTACTTATCATCAGTTGTAAAACACAGCAAGTCAAATTATCCCATCAAATTATTATTATTATTATATCAAATTATTATTATTATTATTATTATTATTTTTGAGTTGGAGTCTCACTCTGCCACCCAGACTGGAGTGCAGTGGCCGCTCCCGGCCACCACAGCCTTGACCTGCTGGGCTCCGGCGATCCTTCTGCCTCAGCCTTCCGAGTAGCCGGAATTACAGGCATGCACTACCACACCCGGCTGATTTTTTGATTTATTGTAGAGATGAGGTCTCGCTGCCCAGGCAGGTCTCGAACCCGCGGGCTCAGGCAATCTACTCACCTCAGCCTCCCAAAGGCGTGGGATTACAGGCTGAGCCACTGAGCCCAGCTATCCCATCAAATTATTTTGATAAATAACATTTTTTTCTTTCTAACAACCACATTAGACCTCATTACTGCCATAAATTCCCCAGACAGACGTTCACAATTTTATCTGCACATACAGGGTTCCCAAATAGCACACATCTGTATTCAAAATGACTGTAAAATGTGATCACTCTCCATATAGAAAACGATCAATGTGCCAGATCAGCAAAGGGAATCCAGACTCTGAGAAACTTGTAAATGAGCAGATTTCTTTGACTATTTAGCTTGGTGAAGAAGGTCACAGAAAAAAGTTTTCTGTGACTAGATTTCATTTTTGCCTAATCACTCCAAAATGTACTTTGTGCTTTTCTAATTATTTTGGTTGTACTGGAGAAGAAGACGTTTCAGTGTGGACTCTACTGGGAATTCTTTCTGAAGGGACACCTTGTAAATCTCTCATCCTGGCACCCAGGACAAAATGTGACTGATCTTTTTCCATAGTCTGAGATCTGAAAGGCGGCGA
>NW_007016438.1:0-733 GCF_000164805.1 Carlito syrichta
AACGACTAGTCAGCTGGATAAACTAGCTAGCTACCTGGCTGGCTAGTTGGGTAGGCAGCCAGCTAGCTAGCTAGAGGGCTGGCCACCTGGCTAGCTAGTTGAATTAAATAGCCAGCCGGCTGGCAGGACAGTCTGATAGCCAGCTGGCTTAACTAGCCAGATACCCTGCTGGTCACCTGGCTAGCCAGTTAATTTAACTAGATGACCACATACTTGGCCGGCCTGTTAACCAGCCATCAAAACGTGCCAGCCACCTAGCAATTCAGCTGATAAACCAGCTGACTAAACAAGCTGACTTAAGTAGATAACCATTGGCTAACCAGCTGGCTTAACTAGCTAGCCAACAAGCTAGCCAGCCGGCTAGCCAGCTCTCTTAACTAGCTGATTTAACTAGCTAGAAAGCGGGCTAGACAGATGACTTATTTAGCTAGCTACCTACCTAGCCAGGGGACTAGCCAGTTGACTTAACTAGCTGATGTAACAAGCTAGATAGCTGGCTAGCCAGCCGAATTAACTAGCTGGCTACCTAGATAGCCAGATGGCTGGCTGCTTAAAATAACTAGCTGACCTAACGACCAAACAGCTGGCTAGCCAGCTGACTCAACTAGGTGACAACACATTATCCAGCTGGTTAGCCATCTGACTTAACTAGCTGACATCACTAGATAGCCAGGTTGCTAGCCAGCTTACTTAACTAGCTAGCTGCCAACATATAACGCTGACTTGCCAGCTG
>NW_007016439.1:0-6147 GCF_000164805.1 Carlito syrichta
TGCGCCTCCTCTCACCACTCCAGCATGTCACCCTCACCCTGTCAAGTGGTGCTGCGCCTCCTTGAACCTCTCCTCTGTCTCTCCATCCATCTCACCCTCACCCTGTCTAGACCCTAACACAGACAATCCACTCGCCTTGGCCTCCCAAAGTGCTGGGATTGCAGGTTAAGCCACCCAGCCCAGCCAAAAAGCAAGTTTTCCATGCAGCATTTTGAAGCTGAGAGTCCTTCCTGCACCAGCACCTGGTCATGAATGGTGACATTCGCTTTGACATTGTTTATAATGGTATATTCATTTATGAATAATATCTATACAACACATACAGGTATATGATATCCACAAATGGAAGCAATATACTGACAATTATTTTGAGATTCAGATTTTATAACTGAAAGAGTAAACTGAGGCAAAGTGGGTAGGTGCTGTGAAAATGATGCAAGATTGCAGCAAAGAAGAAAGTAACTTTTTTTGTTTGTATTTTGTTTTTGAGTCGACATCTCACTCTGTCACCCAGGATAGAGGGCAGTGTCACGCTCATGGCTAATTTTTCTTGATTTATTTTAGAGATGAGGTCTCACCATGTTTCCCACACTGGTCTCAAACTCATGGGCTCAGACAATCCTCTGACCTCGGCCATTTTAGACTTACACCCCTTTTGATTCCTCGGCTCCCGAGAATGCTCAGGCCATCAATTTGGCAGTCGTGGCTCAGGCAGCTACTGATATTTGGAAAAAGTTGCAAAAATTAGATGTCTTGGCAGGAATAAATATCTCTCAGCTGCTTGAGTTAGCTCAGAAGGTTTACAATAACTGGGACGCTGAGAAACAAAAGCAGGCAGTACACGTGGCTGACAACGCTGCAGGAAGGCAGGTAAAAATCCTGCTGACAGCCCTTAGGGCCACAGGTGCTGATTCCAAGCCTCCGCACCAAACGTCTGATGACCAAAAAGGCCAAAAGGTCAACAGCCTGGATGTATTCGACTAGCAAAGGACCAGTGTGCTTATTGTAAGGAACTTGGTCATTGGGTCAAAGACTGTCCCTAGCACCCTCCTCAACAGGAAAACCAAGACCCTAAGCCAATTCTGGTCTTGCCCTCAGCCAGAGAGGCAGGAAATGATTCAGACTGAAGGGGCCAGGGCTCTTTTTCCTTGGGCCCTCAAGAGCCTATGGTACCTGCAGCTATTGGGGGCCACCCAGTCTAACTCGTGGGGGATACTGAGGTGGATCATGCAGTCCTAAAGTTGCCCTTAGGACATATGTCTAAAAATCAAATTTCAATGCAAGGAGCAACAGGAATGGTCACCAATTGCACATTCACTTCCATTCAGACTGTTGACTTGGGACAATACTGAGTCACACATTCATTTTTAGTAGCTCCTCAGTGTCCATTTGCTCTCATGGGTCAAGATCTACTACAAAAACTAAAAGCAACCATTATGTTTTCACAGACAAAACTGAAATGTTTATTCCTACTGCATATCAAATGCTCTTAACTGTTACACTTTCTGAAGAATATCTTTTAACCTCTCCTAAGTCTGCCACTAAAAATGTTCTGTCAAGCTTGTTTCTACAGTTGCAACAGGAGTTTCCTTTCATCTGGGCAGAGACGAACCCACCATGATTGGTGAAACATCACCCTCCAGTGGTGGTAGATGTACTGGCATCAGCTATTCCTGTTCACATCCATCAGGACCCTATGAGTTTGTAGGCCCGGAAAGGAATTGCTCCTCCCATAAAAAGAATCGTAGCTGACATTCTAACACCATGCAAGTCGGCATGGAACACAGCTTTTCTGCCAGTTGAGAAACCGGGAACTTCTGATTACCATCCAGTTCAGGACTTAAGGGAAGTCAACAAGCAGGTAGAAACTATGCATCCAAGAATTCCTAACCTGTACACTTTGCTCAGTCCCCTTCCCCCTCAATATCGGGTGTATACTGTGCTGGACTTAAGGATGCCCTTTCTCCATTCCTCTGTCCCTTGTCAACCAACCTATCTTTGCTTTTGAGTGAGCAGATCCAGATACAGGAGACACCAGTCAGTTAACCTGGACATGACTACCACAAGGCTTCAAGAACTCCCCATCCCTTTTCGGGGAGGCCTTGCCACAGGATTTATCAGGGTTCCATGCCCAGCACCCTGAGTGTACTCTGCTTCAGTACCTGGATGGCCTCCTGCTTGCAGCTGTGGACTTGGATGCCTGTTTACAAGGTACTAAAGCTTTATTGCATCTCCTCCAGGACCTGTGCTGTCAAGTATCAGCCAGAAGGCAGAACTTTGCCCTGCCAGAGTGTCATACCTTGGATACCAGCTACAAGAAGGCAAGCAAGCCCTAACCTCAGCCCAGAAAGAACCTATCCTCCAAATTTCTACACCAACCACCAAAAAACAGGTAGGGAAATTCCTGGGGGTGGCAGAGTATTATCTGCTATAGATCCCAGGATTTGCTGAAATTGCCAAACCCTTGTACTTGTCCACAGTAGGGGATCAACCCCTAAATTGGACTGCTGATGAGGAACAAGCATTCCAACAGCTAAACACAGCTCTAACCCAAACTGAAACACTAGCCCTTCCAGATGTTACCAAACCTTTCCACTTGTTCATTCATGAACAATGAGGAATTGCAAAAGGGGTCCTCATTCAGACCCTAGAGCCATGGAAAAGACTAGTGGCTTACTTGTCAAAAAGACTGGACACAGAAGCTTCTGGCTGGCCCTCTTGTCTTTGAGCCATTGTGGCCATGGCTTTCCTGGTTAAAGAAGCAGACAAGTTAGCTTTTGGCCAGAACCTGCCTTTCACTGCTCCTCATGCTGTTGAAACTCTGGTTCAGGGAGCCTCTGAGGGCTGAAAGTCAATGCATGCATTACTCAGTATCAAAGCCTACTACTTGACCAGCCCAGACTAACTTGCACTCCTACTCAGTGCCTCAACCTGGCAACCCTGTTGCCTGATAACCATCCAGAGGCACTGGGGAATGACTGTGAGGATGGGTTGAACATCACTCAGGCCAGCTGACCTGATTCTTGGGACACTCCCCAGTTCCAGGCTGATGTTGACCTGTTCATGGATGGTAGCAGCCTGATAATAAATGAAGTCCATAAGGCTGGTGCAGAGGTAACTACAGCTCATGACCTAATCTAGTCACAGGCATTACCTCAGGGTACTTCTGCTAAAAAACCTGAGTAAATTTATTTAACTCAGGCCCTGCACTGGGAAGCAGAAAAACCATATGTGTTTGCTACACTTCATGTGCATGCCATGATCTACAAAGTACATGGCCTTCTCACTGCAGCAGGTAAAACTATCAAAAACAAGGAAGAAATATTAGCCCTCCTGGAAGCTATTTGGCTCCCTAAAGAAGTAGCTGTTATTCATTGTAAAGGTCACCAAAAATCTGACACTCTAGAAGCAATTAGAAACCGCCTGGCAGATCAGGCAGCTCAGGAAGCAGCAGAACTCCCACTTAAATCCCTAACAATTTTGCCAACTAAAACTTTTCCAGTTTCTTCTCTCCTAAAGTGGCCCAAATATACACACAGAGCAAAAGATGTTGCAGAGCTGGCAGGAGCTCAAGAAACTTGATGGCTGGTGGGTTAAAGACTCCAGAATTGTTCTACCTGAAGCCTTGCAGGAAAATTAATAACTCGATTCCACTCTACCACCCACCTAGGGGGAACCAAAATGACTGAACTGTTAAATCATTTTTATATTATTAACAACCTAAAAGACTTGGCCAAATCAGCAACCTTCATGTGTCCTGCTTGTGCTTGTGTCAACCCCAAAGGTGGGCCAAAACCCCTTCCAGGAATCAGGGCATGAGGATTAAGCCCTGTGAAAAATGAGAAATAGACTTTACTGACATAAACCTCCACAAGCAGAATACAACTATTTACTGGTATTAGTAGATACTTTTTCAGCGTGGGTAGAAACTTTTGCCACCAAAAATGAAATTGCACTTATGGTTGCAAAATACTTGCTAAATAAAATAATTTCTAGGTATGGACTCCCTCTCTCTGTTTGCTCAGACAATGGTCCTGCCTTCACCTCATCCATAGTACAATTGGTCGGGAAAGCACTAAACAGCAAATGGAAACCTCATTGTGCTTACTGACCACAGAGATCAGGACAGGTAGAACACATGAACCAAACTTTAAAAAATACTTTATCCAAATTAATAATAGAAACCTGTGAGAAATGGATAAACCATTTACCTCTAGCCCTCCTTCAGGCTAGATGTACCCCATACAAGGCCAGGTTCACTCCGTATAAAATCATGTTTGGGAGATCCCCTCCTCTGTAACCCCGGTAGAGGGATCCTATTCTTGAAGAGTTTACTAATCAACCTCTGTTAAAGTATCTCCAGTCTTTATAGCGAGTGCAGGTCATTGTCCACACCAATGTCCATGCCGCACTGCCAACTCCAACCTCCACACTGTGTCATCTGTTCCAGCCTGTGAATTTGGTCTACATCAAAAGTTCCAGAAAGAACAACTGACCCCTTCCTGGAGAGGACCATACAAATTCATCCTCACAACCCCAATGACACTCAGGTTGGCGGGATACCAACATGAATTCATCATTCACAAATCAAGGAAACTGTGGACGCCAAAGTCTGGCTCAGGCAAGCCTGCAGCTGGGACACTGATGTGTCCCTCCAGCCGAACAATGCCTGAACTGTACACCTTCATCCTGATAATCCTCCCAAAGTAACCCTCCAAGCCCATCATCCTGCATCACTTGACAAGCCAACACAGCAAAAACTGTGAGACTTTAACAATAACTCGCTTTCTGAATGCCTTGTACTCATCCCTTACCTCTTCTTTTTGTTATCCCACTTGTTCTAGGATTTGGTGCAGCACTGGTTACTGCAGCTCCTGCAGAATGGCCAGGCTGCAAGAAAATTCTGTTAATGCTGTTTTATCTTTCATGTACGGGATGTATTATTGCTCTGTTATGATTAAAATAAGTTTACCCTGGTTTATTTTAGCAAACACCCCTCTGGGTTCAGCTTACTACACTACTTATATTTTTACTTTAAGTTCCTTTACTTCATGTTTTAGCTATCCAAGATTGGACCTATAGCTCAAATTTAATCCAATTTAAAGTAAATCTTCCAGACCTGGTACCTATAAAAGTGGAGTGTGTGTCTTGAAAACCTGTTGTCCCTGACTGGGCGACTGGAATTCATATGGCAGGCAGGGAGCCAAACCACTTCTATACTGAAAAGGGCACCCAGTGGGCAACTCCTAAATTCATGAAAACTGCAGACATCTACCTTTGCCCCAGCTACCCAACAAATTATAAATGTATGCAGGAAAATGAATTCTTTTGTCCAAATTGGGAATGTGTTACCATTGCAACCTACAGTGGGGAACCTAACGACACCTCCCAAATCACCGACTGGCTAACCTCTGGCTCCGAATGGCCTGGATACATAAAGGTTACTAATCCTCACCAGCACTCCTGGAGAATGGGAAAAACCTGGGGTATATGGCTCTACATGAACGGGTATGACCAAGGCGCCGTGTTCACCACTCCAAGGCGAAATATCAATTATAAACCTAAACCAATAGGATCCTTAACTGAATTACAGGACCCTATGTTTGGTTTTCATCCACAACCGCCTCCTAATGTTCATATTATTAACCCAGGTTCATTCCAAACACTTCCTAAACCAGTTCCAGAGTCTTCAGAGTAAACTTTCCAGCCCAGAAACTCCCCCATTTGTTTCCTAGGTTAACTCATATGCACCATTTACTCATTAACAGTTGGCCCCAGTTAGCTGGCTTTGTTTGAAATCTAAACCACCATATTACACAGGAGGAGAGTTAAAACAAGTTTCTCTGAGAGCAGCACAACGCCCTCCTTGATACACGAACAGTAAGTTAAGACCTCTTCAATTTTGGAGAATGACCTCGGCTGAAGAATTTATCTGGTCGTGGAGTTGCTCTATTGGAGACTGTACATATTCTAGGTTATCGTTTCTATTTTGGGTTAAGCTAGTTAGTCCCATTAGTCCTGTTTCTCGGTGGACTAGGGCAGCAGTGCTCAGAGCAGCTGTCCCAGCTACACTTAATCCGACTAAGGTGGGGACAAACAGAGGAGCATGCAACCTGTATTCCAAAAACGGCTCATGTCACCAGAGGA
>NW_007016439.1:7035-7979 GCF_000164805.1 Carlito syrichta
GCAGGCAGGCATACTGGGAATGGTTACAGGAAGCAATTTATTCCCAAGTGTGCGAGTCCTTGCCCCATTTCTTCATTGGCTGAATACCATGGGGTTACAATCTTATGGAACATCATCTATGTTATTTTATTTCCTTTATTAGGTGCTGGATTCCATAAGGTATCCTATCACTTCCCTTTTGGTGAGCTTGTGTAGCACTGTTCAGAATCTGGTTCTGCAGACTTCCTCGGTGGGCTGTGCTGATGGGGGTGGGAGGGTGACTGTCTAATTAATGTTTTCTGACTGGTTGATCCCTCTCCTGAAATCCTGCTTGCTTAGAGACCTCCAAGATACACGGACATGTCACCTCTTCAAGCCATTAGGGACTTTTAGCTGGTAGTAATTCTCCACTCAGAAATATCTACTTAGTCTTGAAAATGGACCACCTTAGGTCTCAGTTTTGTACACTGGGTACACTGTCTGATTTCTGGAAGGTGAGTGAGCCCCCAGAAAGAAGCAGATGTGAGGCAGTGGTCTACATGTGGACAGGCATCATTTTTTACCCTTGAGCCTGAGAAGCAATTCTGGTAGGAAGCGGGTATTTACCTCTGTAACAAAAAGAATTGTTCAGACCCTTCAGCCCTCTGAGTTCAGGGAAGTCAGACCTCCCAGTTACATGTCAGTGTGGCAGCCTTGGTCTACGTGGGCCCATGGAGTTTGGAATAATCTGGTCTAAAATGAGTTATACTGGAAGCTTAAATTACTGAGCGATTTTCATGTAGATTTTTTTCCCTTTAGTCCATAACTATACAACAAAATTTTTTCTGTGCCTATCAAGATAATCACGTAGGTTTTCTGGGATTTTCAAATGTATAGTTCCCAAACCAAACTTCATTAACACTCTTTCTTGATTCCATATTAAGATGAAAATATTTTTAATACATTGAATTAAGTCAATTATTACA
>NW_007016440.1:0-751 GCF_000164805.1 Carlito syrichta
TGTTGGGTTTTGAAGATTCCACATTTTGGGGAGGTCTTGTGAAGGGGAGCCATGAATCTTGTATTCCAGTTCCCAAAGAACATGATGATAGTCTTTTTATTGATATCCAAACAACTGCAATTCTCGGTCACCAGGAACTGTCTCAGCATCCTGCAGAGTGAAGTGGGAAGCTGGGTAATGGGAGTTGTCATATACAGGAAACTACACGTCATATTACTAAGGATGCATAAGGAATCTTGGATACATGAGTCCACAATCCCGAAAACTATGGACCGTCTTACTCAGCGGTAACCACGAATCAGGTTTTTTGAATTCGAAATCTCAGTAATGGGAGTCCTCACATACAGGAAACTTCACAACCTATTGCTAAGTACCAATAAGGAATCTGTGTTACTCGTGTCCTCCATTCCAAAAAAGCTTCAGGTCGTCTTGCTAAGGACTAAACACGAATCAGGGTGTTTTAAGCATGAATCTGGGGAAATGGAGTCCTTATATACAGGCAACTACATGACATTTTGCTAAGAAACAATAAGGAATCTGGATTACACGTATTCTCATTCCCACGAATCTAAAGGGCATCTTGGAAGGGCTAAAAATAATCAGAGTTTTGAAGCAAATTCTATGTAATGAGAATCCTAATATACAGGAAAATACATGGCCCCATGCCAAGGAAGAAAGCATCAGGTTATAGCATTCCTCAGCCTAAAAATCAACAGGCCATTTGTGTGGGCTAAGCAAAAATCAAGGTTTA
>NW_007016441.1:0-1186 GCF_000164805.1 Carlito syrichta
ATTTATGTTTCCAATTATCAAATAATTTTATTTCACAGTCCTGTTATTATTTCATTTGCATTCTAAAATAAACACTGAAATAATGATGATTTGTTCAATTTCACTGAAGTTTGTATCATATATCTTTTCTGAAGTGTAGTTAGAGTATTTACTAGAGATTTATTTTTCACAATGACATGTTTTCAATAAAGATATACTCTGCACATTAAACAGGTAGGAATATTCTACACTCCCATCAAGAAAATGCTTACTCCAATTTTCCTTGCAACATGTGGAATACTTGGACTATGTATATGCCAACTATTGATAGAGTTATAATGTTTTTGAGATTTATATAAGAAAAAAATCGGTTAGGTGTGGTGGCTCATGCCTGTAATCCCAGCTCTTTCTGAGGTCAAGGTGGGAGGAATGTCTTTAAGCTAGGAGTTCAAAACCAGCCTGGCTAATATAGGAAGACTCCAATTCTACAAAAGAATTAATAAAAGAAAAACAGTAGCCAGGAGTGGTGGCAGAAACTTGTAATCCCAGCTACTTGGGAGGTTAATGTAGGATGATTACCTGATTCCAAGTGTTCTAGGCTGTCATGAGCTATGATCATACTAGTGAATTCTAGCCTGGGTGAGACCCTGTCGAGAGAGAGAGAGAGAGAGAGAGAGAGAGAGAGATACATCTTTGCCCTGTAATGACAAATGGCATTTACCCTCACTGTTCTACTATTGAGAGACAATAGGGTATGAAGTAGCCTTTAAAATTCATTTCTCATTTAAAGGAAGTGTCAGACGTTAAAATCCATTGATCTCCTTATGGCATGGCAGATCTGCTGATTTCTAAATAATGAAAATTAAAAACACATCATGGAGAATAGAAAAAAGTAGCATATCTTTGACTCATTTTTTTTGCCTCTTGTCTTCCAGTTAGATACTGGATCTGTTGGGTATTTCCACTATGTACTCACTAGACTCAAAATACACAGGAGATTTTTTTGTTTGTTTGGTGTGCTTGTTTTTGAGCCTGTGGCAGAAAAACCAGAGCCTGGATACTCTGGATTACATCCTTCAGGTCCGCTCCCCTAGACACTCTCCTGTGAGTCAGATGTGTATAAAGTGCCTGTGCCTGACAATCCTCTTAGGGAAGACCAAAGGGTACCAGAGCACTACCTGTGGATTATGGCACCTGAAGAAAGGGT
>NW_007016442.1:0-1087 GCF_000164805.1 Carlito syrichta
TCCTAGATCTCACACCATCGTCTATGTACTGGTGTCAAAGAGCTCAATGGAGCTCATGCTGGCACAAGAGCAAAGGATACAACATATTCAAGTCCAAGTGACTATATTATATGCTATTATGCAATAGAACTTCGGTCGACGTTTGAACTCCTATGTAGGATAATTAATCAGGACACAGGCTCGAATCACTTGACAGTGGGGCCTTCGACCCATTGTGGTTGAGGAAATAGGGAGGAGCAGCAAGAAAGGAAAATGGGAAGGATTGATAGGATTGGCCTTTTTTAAATTATGGAAAGTAATGTGGAAGAAATATTTCAAAGGATTAGAACACGACTGAGAATAAAAGACTTGTTTAGTTATTTTCAGTAAACATATTTGGATTTTCCCACTGATTTCAATCCAGTGGCGTCATTAGTCTTTACTTCACTCTGTGTCTTGGAATCATAGAATTACCTAAGTCATTTTAATAACTGTAACTTCTTTAGGTAATCAGCGGGCATCAACTTTCCCTTGAAGAGTGAAGACTCATCATTCACTCAATCTTTGATTCAGCAAACAGTTTTGTGTAAAATAAAACAGAGAATCCAAAGCAGAAGAATGGTCAGTGCACAAAACAAAACAAAACAAAGCAGAAAACAAGATAAAGAAAAGAGAGAGGGAGGAAAAAAGAGCCTAGGGCCTGATGGCTTCACAGCTGAATTTGTCCAAGCAGTTGAAAAGTAAATATAAGTTTCATTTAAACTCTTCACAAAAATCGAAGAGGCAGAAATAATTCCGAACTGACTATATGAGCCCAGAACTACTCTGATAGCAAAACAAGACAGACACACGCAAAGTAAAAACAAAGAATACCACAGACCAATATCACTGATGTACACAGGCATGACAAAGTCTTAGCTAAAACCTAGTTAAACAGAACACTACTTTTGTGCCTATTGTTAGAAATAGCAATTGAAGTGATTTTGGCCTTTTCTATATTCATTAGTAAAGGGGTATAACTTTCTTCATTATATTCTCTAAGTTTGCAATCATATAACCTTAAGTTTTAAATGGGAGGAAGCATACCAAAATCATAATAAAATTGTTC
>NW_007016443.1:0-646 GCF_000164805.1 Carlito syrichta
GGGAAACTTTGTGTTACGAACTGAATTGGTGAATGTCCTTAGATGAACCAAAAAGTGATGGTGCCGGCTTGTTTAAGCAGAAGAGGAACTAGCCAAAGAATGTTACCAGGGAGGCTGCAGAAATAGCTTGGAAATGGACAGCACCAGAGGAGTCTCAGCCCCAGCCGGCCCCTCACCCAAAGCAACCCCCGTCCCAGCATGCTCCTCTAGGGCCACTGCTCACTGAAGAGTGCTCTTTAAATCATATCTGAATCACTTTGACTTTTTAAAAAATCACCTTCTTTAAATCAACTTCAAATTGCTTTGATTTTTTTTAAAAATTCCCCATTATACAATATGTGCATGTTCATGTAATGAATTCACATGTGTACCCCCTGAATCTAAATTTTTTTTTTTTTAATTGTGATGGATGCAGTGGTGCGTGCCTGTAGTCCCAGCTACTTGGAAGGCTGAGTCAGAAGATCACTTGAGCCCAGGAATTCAAGGTTGTACTTTGTGATGATAGCCACTGCACTCTAAACTGGGCACCATAGTAAATTTTTAAAAAATTCAACTTCTTTTTTAGTAGTAATATACTTGAAATTACACATTGAAGTTACTTCCCTTCAATGTGTAATTTCAAGTATATTACTACTAAAAAAGAAGT
>NW_007016444.1:0-670 GCF_000164805.1 Carlito syrichta
ATCCCCTGAGCTCAGCAGATGGAGGCTGTGGTAGCTGTGATGAGCCACTGCACTCCAGCCTAGGTGACAGAGCGAGACTCTGATACACACACACACACACACACACACACACACACACACACACACACACCTGTGTCCTTACTTGTGCAGTCTTTGCTTATGTCCACAATATAAATAACCAGAATTCACACATACCTACCCCAACACCAGTCTTGCTGGTTTTACGTTGGGTTTTTTTTTGAGTTGGAGTCTCACTCTGTCGCCAAGGATGGAGTGCAGTGGCACGCTCACGGCCACCGCAGCCTTGTCCTGCTGGGCTTAGGTGATCCTTCCACCTCAGACTTCCAAGTAGCTGGAACTACAGACGCATGCCACTACGCCAGGCTAGAATTTTTTTTTAAGTCTAAGTCTCAATCTATCACCCAGGCTGGATCTCAGTGGCATGATAATGACTCACTGCTGCCTCAGTCTTCTGAGCTCAGGCAATCCTTCTGCCTCACCCTCCCGAGTAGCTGAGACTATACGTGCATGCCACCCTGCCCAGTTAATATTTTTTATTTTTTGTAGAGACAAGGTCTTCCTATGTTGCCTAGACTGGTCTCAAACTCCTGGACTCAAGCAGTCCTCTTACCTTGGCCTCCCAAAGTGCTGGGATTACACTGAGCCATTG
>NW_007016445.1:0-757 GCF_000164805.1 Carlito syrichta
CTGCTGGCTAGACTGCTGGCTAGGTAGGTAGCTATCTATTTATCTGAGCTGGCTAGTTAGCTTTCTAGCATAAGTCACCTAGTGAAGTCAGCTGGCTAGCCATCTGGCTAGGTAGGCAGCCAGCTAGTTAAGTCAGCTGGCTACCAGCTGCCTAGCTGGTTAAATCAGTTAATTAAGTCAGCTGGCTACCATCTGGGTAGCTAGTTAAGTCAGCTCATTATGTCAGTTGGAAATCCAGCTGGCTAGCTAGTTAAGTCAGCTAGCTGAGTCAGCTGGTGAGTTAGGCAGCTAGCTTGTTAAGACATCTAGATAAGTCAGCTGGCTAGTTAGTTAGCTAGTTAGTTAAATCTGCTAGTTAAGTCAGCTGGCTATCTTGTTAAGTCAGTTAGTTAAGTCAACTGGCTAGCCAGCTTCCTTTCAGGGTAGCTATGTAGTTAGGTCATCTGGCTAACCAGCTGGCTAGCTAGTTATATCACCTAGTTAAGTCTGTTCACTGGCCAGCAGGTTAGCTAGATAGTTAAGTAGTTAACGCAGCTCGCAAGCCAGTAGGCTATGTAGGTAGGTAGCTACTTAAGTCAGTTGGCTAGACTTTAGACTATCTAGTTATGTCAGCTAGATAAGTCAAATGGCTAGTAAGCTTTCAAACTAGGTAGATAGCTAGTTAAGCCTGCTGGCTAGTCAGCTGGCTACATCCTTAAGTCAGCTAGTTAAATCAGCTGGGTAGTCTGCTGGATAGCTAGGTAGCTAGGAATTATTT
>NW_007016446.1:0-687 GCF_000164805.1 Carlito syrichta
CTGGGGACTCTTCATTGTCTGTGTTCCAGAATCTGTTTTCTCAGTGTCTGATTTCCCAGGGGTCTGTGTAGGACCTATATTCTTCTTTTGGTTTTTCTTCATTTGTGTGGTTTTTTCCCCCTCTCTACTTTTTCCTTCCCTCCACGTCACTGTCTTCTTTAATTCTGTTATTCAGGGGTAAAGGGATTGGTTTTACTTCTGTTTGTTCAATCTCCTATTCTTTATGTATGTCTTCTTACTTTGTTCAATTTTGAAGTTGCACTGTAGGTTGGAGGTGGTCCTTTTTGCAGTTTTGAGATGTATTTAAGGGGAGAGCTGTGTTTCAAAATCTGTCTGCAGGTCCTGGTATTCGCTGACAGGCATGTGGATAATGTGGAACCCACTTCCCACTGTCCTGGAATCTGTCCGTGCAGTGGGGCTTTAGGTTTACTCCCTGAAATAAAATGTGGTTAGCAGAGGGAAGAGAATGGAGCAGATAGTGGGTTGAAGAGGGGAGTGGAGAAATAGAGGAGTAAGGGGGGAAACAAATGAGTGTGCCAAAAATAGAGAGAGAGGCCTATACTGAAACAGATAAAAACAATAGACCACAGCTACAGTCGAACCAACTCTCATACAAACAAAAATAAACATTATAGTGATGCTAATATACAAGCTAACCCAACCACTTTGTTAGTGTGCTGTTCCTCT
>NW_007016447.1:0-755 GCF_000164805.1 Carlito syrichta
ATTCCTCTTTTCCTATTTGAATACCTCTGATTGCCTCCTCTTCTCTGATTGCTCTAGCCAGGACTTCCAATACTATGTTGAACAGGAGGGGAGAGAGTGGGCATCCTTGTCTAGTTCCAGTTTTCAGGGGAATTGGTTCCAATTTTTGTCCATTTAGGAGTATGCTGGCTGTGGGTTTCTCATAGATGGCTTTTATTATTTTGAGGTATGTTCCCCGTATGCCTAGATGTTCAAGGGTTTTTATCAAGAAGGGGTGCTGGATTTTATCAAAAGCTTTTTCTGCATCTAATGATATGATCATGTGGTTTTTGTTTTGACATCTGTTGATGTATTTAATTACATTTATGGTTTTACGAATGTTAAACCAGCCTTGCATGCCAGGAATGAAGCCTACTTGGTCATGGTGGATGATTTTTGAGATGTATTGCTGAATCCGGTTTGCTAGGATTTTGTTGAGAATTTTAGCATCTGTGTTCATCAAAGATATTGGCCTGTAGTTCTCTTTCTTTGTTGGATCTTTACCTGGCTTGGGTATTAATGTGATGTTGGCTTCATAAAATGATTTGGGGAGAGTTCCATCTTTTTCAATTGCCTGGAATACCTTCAGTAGGATTGGTATCAGCTCCTCCTTGAATGTCTTGTAGAATTCTGCTGGAAAGCCATCACGACCAGGGCTTTTTTTTGTAGGAAGCTTTCTTATTACGTAGTCAATTTCTTTGATTGTTATTGGTCTATTTAGGGTCTCAATTTCTTCT
>NW_007016448.1:0-697 GCF_000164805.1 Carlito syrichta
CTAAATGGAGAAGAATGCTGTGGAGAGTAATGGCATGGAAGGGAGAGGAATCACATGAAGTGGATAGGCATGAATTGGATGGAATGGAAAGGGGTTGAAAGGAATAGAGAGGAATGGAATAGAAAAGAAAGGAAAGCTGACGAAAGGAATTGAAGGGAACGTAGTGGAATGGAATGGACAGAAATGGATTGGGGATGAAAGGAATGGAGCAGAATGGAATGAAAAATAATGGAAAGCAATGACATGGAATGGAATAGCTGGGAATGGAAAGGAATGGAATGGAATGGAATGGAAATAAATAAAATTTAAATGGAATGGAATGGACAGGAATAGAATAGAAAGGAATAGAATGGAGATGATTGGAAATGAAAGAAACAGAATGGAACGGAAAGGAGAAGAAAGGAATGGAAAAGAAAGGAGTGGAATGGAATGCAATGGAGAAGAATGGAATGGAGTAAAATTGAATGGAGTAGAATGAAATGGAATGGAGGAGAATATAAAAGAATAGAGATTAATGGAATGGAAAGGAATGGAATGGAGAGGAATGGAATCTAAAGAAATGAAATGGATAGAATTAGGATGGAAAGGAATTCGTAGAGAGGATTTGAAGGGAAATTTGAGGAATCGAATGGTAAGTAATGGAAACGAATGGATAGAGATGGAATGGAATTTAGAGGAATGTGATAGAGAGGAATGA
>NW_007016449.1:0-824 GCF_000164805.1 Carlito syrichta
CATCCCAGTCCAGTTGCACGATTCAAGTAATGTATGCTTTCCATATGCAATACCACCAAACATACTCTTGGGGGATGTGCAAGTTAGGGAAATTGGTACTAGACTCACCAGAGACATTTTGGATGTGGCACAGGCTCTAAGGTCACCAACAGGTTCCCTGAACTCTTCCCCACACCTGGAGGAGCAAGAGGAGTTATTCACTATCCCTAAGTAGTTAGAGGGGACTGCCCTTGGATCTGACCTCCTTAATGCAGGGACAAGCAGAGACAGGCTTTTACAAGTCACATTTTCCAAGGTATCTTTATTTTGGTATAGAACCATCATGCAACTCATCCCAGAGGGGTCTGGGTCCCAGCTAAAGGAAAACGGAACGACCTACACCTGTGGCTGTCCTTCAGCACGTGCATAACAATTATTCTTATTTAAAGCAAGCATTTAATATTTAACTCACCCTACCCTCCATAATCTGTTTTAATTTCTAGGATTTATCTAAAATCCTTAATTTCTATTATAGTCACCCTTCTAGAATCATTGCTGTGGGGGACTATACTGAATTATGTGCCCTTAAGTTGGCAATAAACTGGTTGAATTCTTATATTCAAATTGTCTGAAGGCAAATTATCCCACTGTATCTGTCTCTGAAATGTTGACATCCAATACAAATATTCTTGGCACTACTTCAGGACGACTGTCCAGAAGTTGTGGATTGTTTATAGTCAGCAGGAGAAAATTACCTTGTAAACATTGACAAATCTTTGGTAGGAACCCTTTATAGAAGTGCAACTTATCCCTCGGGGGCTTATTTATAGTCTTACCTCTTGCTG
>NW_007016450.1:0-692 GCF_000164805.1 Carlito syrichta
CCATCTGACAACCAGTTAGTTAACTAGCTAACTTCCTGACTCAGCCTTCTGTCGTAACCTGCTAGCTAACTAGCTAGCTAGCTGTCTTAACTAGCTGACTTAATTAGAAATCTGACATAGGTAGCTGAATTAGGAAGGTGACTTAAATTCTTAGGTAGCTCACTTAACTGGCTGCCTATACTACTTAGCTAGTTGACTTAAGTATTTGAATTAAATAGTTAGCTAACTATTTAACTAGCTGAATAACTAGCTGACTTAACTAATTACCTAAGTAGTCAGGTAGCAGACTTAAATCGCTGACTTAAATATTTAGCTAACTAGTGAGCTAGCTGACTTAGCTAGCTGAATTAGCTAGCTAGCTGGATAGATAACTGACTAAGCTAGCTAACTTTATTCGTTGGCTAATGAGATAGCTAGCTGACTTTATGAGTTGGTTAAGGAGTTAACTACCTGTTTTAACTAGTTGGTAAGCGAGTTAACCAGATGACTTAACTAGTTGTTTAATGAGTTAGTTAGGTGACTTAACTTGGTTGACGAGTCGGCAGAAGATTTAGCTTTTTTAACACATTGGCTGACTACACAACCGACTTGTTAGCTGCCTTAATAAGTTTGCCGACTAGTCGGCAGACTAGTTAGCTGTGTTATATGGGTTGACTGACTAGTTGACCCACTAGTCATCTCTGTTAACTCGT
>NW_007016451.1:0-732 GCF_000164805.1 Carlito syrichta
GCTAGACGTTGCAGACATCTGGCTGTGCTATATCATTCAATTCCACGTCCGATTTCTTCAGTGATTCCTAGTGTTTAGACCAAAAATTGTAAATGCACCAGGGAAAAGGTATTTGCTTCCAAACAGCAGATTCTTCATTCCATTTGCATCTTCTGCCATGAGATACCAAGATGCCAATAGTACACGGTAATAAGGACTCAAAGGACTAGAACAACCTAGCCCATCTGAAGTCTCAAAAGTGACTCATCAGGGCTCCCTTGTGAGATAAGGACCTGAACTAAGAAACTGCTAGCAGTAAAATCAAAATGAAAAAGAATAGGAAGGAGAGAGAGAAGGAACAATAGGTCTATACTCACACTGTATCATTCAGTACCTACTTAGCCACAAGTGGCTTCAAACACTTAAAATGTGCTTAATACAATATAAATAATGTTTAATAGCATTTACTTTAATTTTAAATGAATAACTAACGTATGAATTATTTTTTCATTAAATACAACTTCATTTTGGGATGACTACATTTTGCTTCACCTGCTGCATCACATAGATGCTATTGAGGCGTTATACAGTGAACAAGTATGCAGGTATTTGGGTCATACGGCTGATTCAGTTTGAATTATTTTCTTCTATACCCGTTACATATGCTTCTCTATGTCACATCATAATGTGTTTATTTGAATACGTAATGTAGATAGAATGAGTAAACCCTAGACACCAATATTAATCACCATT
>NW_007016452.1:0-1009 GCF_000164805.1 Carlito syrichta
GTCGTTAGCCAGCTGGCAAGCAGGCAGACCTAACTGCCTAGCTACATAGGTAGCCAACTGTATAGCCAGCGGACTTAACTAGCTACCTATCTACGTAGACCACTGGCTTGCGAGCTGAATTATCTACCTAGCTACCTAGCTCACCACCTGGCTGGTGAGCTGATTTAACCAGGTTACTTAACTAGCTTGCTTACTGTCTAGCCAGCTGACTTAACTAGCTAGCTACCCAGTTAGCCAGCTGTCTAGCCAACTGACTAAACTCTCTGATTTAACTAGCTAGCAAGCTGACTTAACAAGATGCCTTAACTAGCTACCTACCTAGATATCCAGCTGTCTTAACTAGCTGAAATACCTAGTAAGCCAGATAGCTAGTCATCTGCCTGAACTAGCTTTTTTTTCTTTTTTGAGTCGGAGTCTCACTCTGTCACCCAGACTGGAGTGCAGTGGCCGCTCCTGGCCACTGCAGCCTCGACCTGCTGGGCTCTGGCGATCCTTCCACCACTGCCTTCCAAGTAGCCGGAATTACAGGCATGTGCTACCATGCCCGGCTGATTTTTTGATTTATTGTTGAGATGAGGTTTGCTGCCCAGGCAGGTCTCGAACCCGTGGGCTCAGGCAATCCACTCACATCAGCCTCCTAAAGGCGTGGGATTACAGGCTGAGCCACTGAGCCTGGCTTCTGAACTAGCTTTTTAACTACCTAATCAGCTGGATAGCCAACGGACTTAATGAGTTGACTTAAATAGCTAGCCAGCTGGTTGACAGCTGACTTAACTAGCTGACTTAACCAGCTGGTTAGCCAGATGACTATACAAGCTGGCTACCTATCTAGCCAGCTGGCTAGCCAGCTGACTTACCTAGCTGACATAAGGTTGCAAGCTGGCTAGCCAGTTCACTTAACTATCTAACTACCTGGCTAGCGAGCTACCCAGCTGAATTAACTAGGTGCATTGAACAGCTAGCCTGCTGGCTAGCATGCTGACTTATCTAGCTAGCAATCTACCTCATC
>NW_007016453.1:0-1064 GCF_000164805.1 Carlito syrichta
GTGGGTGTGACTCTCAAACCTTCTGGGGGGGAAGTGGACAGCCAGACAACTCACAGCTGTGTCCTTGGAAATTGAAGAGGCTAAGACAGGAAGATGGCTAGAGCCCAGGATATAGAGACCAGTCTGGACACCATAGCAAGCCCCCGCCTGGACCACAAGCAAAACCCAAAAAACCTTGGGTGAGGGCAGGTCTTGGCAGGCAGATCGCCAACATCCCATAGTTCAAGACCAGGCAGGAAGTCTAGGATGCTGACCAAATGGAAAGCCTGCAATTGCCACAGTTTGGGAGGACCAGGAGGTGGGGATGGCTTGAGTTGGGTGGTTGGAGATCAGCCTGGGCAACCTGTGAGAAAAGAAAAGAAAGAAAGAAAGAAAGAAAGAAAGAAAGAAAGAAAGAAAGAAAGAAAGAAAGAAAGAAAGAAAGAAAGAAAGAAAGAAAGAAAGAAATTCATTCTCCTGCAAACCTTCTGCCCTCAGTTCTTCCCCCCCACCCTCCTCACATAGGAGGGTCCCCCAAGTTTGACACCTTCCAGGCCCAAATCCCCCCCAGTTCCTGTCCTTGCATTGGCGTGGGAATTCCCTAGGCTCCCTGGCTGGGTTCATGCTGGCTCTCCTCTCCAAGGTCAGAAATGTGCCCCTGGCAGTCTGAATCTCTGACTTGGCAATGAGGACCTTCTGCCAAAAAAGCCCAGGGACACGTCCATCACCCGTGGATATTTATTCCCCCAAATCCGATTTCTTCCTGTCTCTAAAGCCAGTTGCCCTGTGAAAAAAACATGCACAGTTCAGAATCTGTATGATTCTAATGTTTTTGGAGACAGGGTATGGCTCTGTGGCCCAGTCTGGTGCCCAGGGAAACGACTGTCATTCACCACCAGCCTCGAAACTGTGGGCTCCATCAATCCTGCTGCCTCAGGCTCCAGAGTGGCTGAGACGATGTGCACTTTGACACCAGATCCCTGTTTGGATGGCTGCAGAGACGGGGTCTCCCTGTGTGGCCCGGGCTGGCCATAGGCTCCTGGGCTTCAGCCCATCCTTGTGCTTCAGGCTCCCAGAGAATTGGG
>NW_007016454.1:0-758 GCF_000164805.1 Carlito syrichta
AAATTATTTTGTAAAGACAAAATCTAATTCTATTGCCCAGGTTGATCCTGAACTCCTGTCCTCAAGTCATCCTCCCATCTAAGCCCCCCAATGTGATGGAAATATAAGCATAAGCTGTATTTAAGCGCCCAGCATGTGTCTTCTTCTTTTTTAAGAGTGATGTTATATGGGGTTTGATCATGAACTCATTCTGTCCTTATTTTTGTGTGAAATTGTTTTTCATAAATCTTTAGAAGGAGACTTGTTTCAGCAAAGCTTCCCTTTACAGATTTCTTCTGTTGTTTTCGTGTTGTATCCCAAGATACATGAGGTCGATTTTTGAGATTTTCTGACTTTTTTCCCACTGAACTTCAATTTGACCTATACCAGCCCTGCCCAAGAGTAATAGGTTTGCTGGCAATAACCAAAGACTGAAACAGGGATATTTAAACACGTCCATCAGCAAATGGGAATATTTAAACAAATTGTGGTATATCGACACAATGGAATACTGTATAGAAATCAAAATGAATGAAATATGCATCAAGAGTATGCTTTTATTTCCAATTTTGAAATGTGTCCGTGCTTAGTTTTGACCTGGATAGATGATTCAATTATAATTACAATACCAATGTTTTTATATTTAATTACCAATGGTGATTAATATTGGTGTCTAGAGTTACTCATTCTATCTCCATTACGTATTCAAATGAACACATTATGATGTGACATAGAAAAGCATATGTAACGGGTATAGAAGAAATAATTCAAACTGAATC
>NW_007016455.1:0-860 GCF_000164805.1 Carlito syrichta
CATATGCTCACTCACTCACATGGGGACTCTCATAGTCCAACTGGCTTAGCCGCTATCTTCCCTGCAATTTTTTTTTTGAGTTGGCATCTCACTCCTTTACCCAGACTAGAGTGCAGTGACATGCATGCTCACGGTCACCCCTGTGTTGACCTGCTGGACTCGAGTGATCCTTCTGCCTCAGCCTTCCTAGGAGCCGAAACTACAGATGGGTGCTATCATGCCTGGCTACTTTTTTATATTATTATTATTGTAGAGACAAGGTCTCACCAAGTTGCCTGAGCTGGTCTCAAACTGGCAAACTCAGGCAATCCACTCACTTCAGCCTCCCAAAGTTCTGGAATTACAGGCTGAGCCACTAAGCCTGGAAAATTGTTCTTTTTTTATAGAAGAAATATGAGAGGTTGATCATGCATAGGTTATGGCTCCCAAAAAACCAAAATGACCTCAAAAGTTTAGAAAGGTATCGGCAGAGTTCCTCTTCCGCTGCGCCGGGCAGCGCCGCCACCGCACGCTCCCCAGACGTGGCTCCTCTGGGCTGACGCGCCGCAGCCTCCAGCCCCTGCCGGCAAGGCGCCTGCAGCCCCGTGCCGCGCGCGCCCCTTCCCGGCCCGGAGCCCTCTCCTTGCGCGGCCCCGCCGGGCCGTCCCGTAGCGCCCCCCACCCTCGAACTCAAGCCACCGTGGAGCTCCGCCGCCCTGAAACGTTCACCGCGAGCGGGGACCAAGACTGCAAACTGCTGAATAGACAGACTGTAAAACAGAGGGAAAAGTGAACAAACCAGAAGACCCTCATAAGGAAGAACAGGTCATTGCAGAAGAGAAATAAAAGCGACCCCACCTTCCCTCAAAAACACAATTGAA
>NW_007016456.1:0-776 GCF_000164805.1 Carlito syrichta
GGGGTTGCCCGATTTATTTTTCTAAAAAGCAGCATTTTGACTATGTCAACTTGCATGTTAAGTGGACAAATTAACAAAGTCTCTGGGATTCAAATTGGTCACTCATAAGTAAGATGTGAGAACAAACAGATAATATAAACATGGTACATGAGATACGTGCAAAAATACTAGTTCTTCATTTCCTTCTAAAAAAGGCCTTATTCTCTTTTGAATCTGGATTCTCCATCATGCCAAGTCCTTCATTTGACTGCTGAAGATTCACGTATGGCAACTGTGAATGAGAACTTGGTAGCATGAGTTAAACACTCTTTTCGACATATTCAAAAGCCTGTTTCCTTTTTTTTTTGAGTTGGCGTCTCACTCCGTCGCCCAGACTGGAGTGCAGTGGCCACTCCCGGCCACTGCAGCCTTGACCTGCTTGGACTCTGGCGATCCTTCTGCCTCAGCCTTCCGAGTAGCCAGAACTACAGGCACGTGCCACCATGCCTGGCTAAGTTTTGATTTGTCGTAGAGAAGAGGTCTTGCCAAGTTGTCCAGGTGGGTCTTGAACCCGCAGGCTCAGGCAATCCACGTGCCTAGGTCTCCCAAAGTGCTGGGATTACAGGCTGAGCCACTGAGCCCGGCATAAACAAACTTTGAGAATGGTTGAGAGAAGTATCATTGATTCTTTGTCTAAATCCCAGACTCCTCTTATGCTAAAAAGCAGAGCTGGGCTTATTATTAAAGTTTCCACAAATATGTATATGGATTTAAAGGCGGTGACTTAGCTCGCTAGA
>NW_007016457.1:0-392 GCF_000164805.1 Carlito syrichta
CTGTAGATCCAGGATGTTAAGCCTTTGTCAGACCTAGAGTTGGCAAATACTTTTTCCCAGTCTGTAGGCTGTCTTCCTGCTTTCTTGATGGTTTCTTTGGCTTTGCAGAAGCTTGTCAGTTTAATAAGGTCCCATTTGTCTATCTTCTCTCTTATGACATGTGGGTTTTGGATTTTGTACAGGAATTGGATGCCAGTTCTGATTTCCATGAGAGTATTTCCTTCCTTTTCTAAGGTTCTTATGGTTTGAGGTTTTACATTTAGTTCTCTGATCCATTTGGAGTTAACCTTTGTGCTTGAGGATAGAAAGGGGTCCTGTTTCAATCTTCTGCATGTGGTCAGCCAGTTTTCCCAACACCATTTACTGAATAAGTTCTCCTCTCCCCTTTGGTA
>NW_007016458.1:0-859 GCF_000164805.1 Carlito syrichta
ATGCCTTTTATGACCTAAGTTTAAAAGTTTACTCTACCATTTCTGCAATATTTTATTGGTTACATAAGTCCACTTATTTAATGTGAGAGGGGCTTACACAAGGCAGGAATCATTGGGGACCATCTTGGAGGCTGTCTACAACTATAGGGTATAATTATGGTTGCTAAAACAGAGTTGGAAAAAGAGAAAAAAGAATATACTTTATAAAAGTGATAAGAGGACTTTTTCCCTTTGGTGAACAGCCTAAGGAAATTAGAACTTTTCAGGTTAAGAGTCAGTGGGAATGTTACTGAGGTATATTAAGTTATGCTAATTCTTTCTCTCAAGTGATTTCTCACATACTTTCTGTTCCTTAGGCTACTACCCTGGGAAGGTTGGTTCATCTCACACCCGAATGCAGTAATCTCCATATACTGTCTTTGTCTCCAAAGGAGTTGGTCTCTTGGTTGGATTTTGCACACTTTTTCTGTTAATCTGTAAAACACCTCTTTCATCAAATAATGTCCCTGTTCAAAGACTTCAGGGGAATTCCACTGAGATGGCATACATTAGTCTGAATTCCTTAGCCTGGTGCTCAAGACCCTTAATTATCACGGAGCACTATTCCCCTTTCTGGCATTACTTCTCACGATCCCTTACAAAACCTCTGTTCTCCACCTTCAAGACTTGGCTCACATCTTTCTTTTTGTCTAGTGTCCCCTCCCTGAGTTTGTTTGTTTTTTTTACTCAGAGATTTCCCTTTTATCCAAGAGTGATGTTGAGGGCAGGATACAGGAATTGTCATCATCAGCCAGGTTTGTTCAAATGTCTGCTCTGTCCTAGTTGTCTGACTTCAAGCGGAACATTCAATCTCGGTGTT
>NW_007016459.1:0-2116 GCF_000164805.1 Carlito syrichta
ATTCACAGCTGCATAATATTCCATTGTGTATATGTACCACATTACCTTTATTCAGTCCATTTTCTATAGGCATCCAGGTTGGTTCTGTGCTTTTGTTATTGTGAATAGTACTGCAATAAACATACATGTGCAGGTGTCCTGTGATTTAATGTTCCTCTGAGTATATTCTTAGAAGAGGAATTGCTGAATTGTATGGAAGCTCAATTTAGTTCTTTGAGAAATCGCCACACTGCTTTCCACAGAGGTTGAACTCAGTGATTTAAATGCCCCAATTAAAAAAAGAAGTGTACAAAAATATTTGATGAATACTATTAATCATCTTATTCATTTTTATATTAGAAGAAAATAACCATACTAAATTCTTAATATTATAGGATTAGAAAAATAAAGCAGAGAATAATACACTTCACAATCATTAAAAATTATGGTGCTATCCTGTACTTGCTAATCCATAGTGTATTGTTAAATCAAATGAAACACAGAACAAGAATTATTTTAACCACCTATATTTAAATGTATTTATATCATGTTATGTTCGCTAAAACATTATCAAACAAAAATTTTAGTTTCAATCTGCTGCTAAGTGTGTTTTTACCATAGCATAGAAGAAAGACACCAGGAAATGGGATCTATGACATCTGTTCCTTCCAATAAACACACACACACACACACACACACACACACACACACACACACACACACATACCTTTACTAGAGTAGTTCTCAAATTGAGCACATATTAAAATATCCTGTGAGCATTTCAGATCCTAATACCCAGGAGGCATCCATACCAATTAAATTAATTCAGATAGGGCCAGGAAATGATTAGGCATCAGTCTTTTTTAAAACTCCCTGGTGGTTCCAATATTCAGCCAAATTTTGAATCTATCAACTCACATCTTAAGGTCACGTATGGTTCACAGACTTGCAGCAGCAGCATTACAGATCAAAACTGACATCTTAACAAAATTGTTAGATGATTTTATTAAAGCCAAGAAAACCTATTAAGTGTCTCTCTTTCATCTCTTCAACACAAGATTTCTTTTTTTTTTTAACTTTTAATTTTTTTTAATTTTAAAGATGTGGGGTACAATTCAAAGTTCGGCATACAAATATTCATTATGCAGGTACCCTTGCTGATGAGATGTAACCCTCCCTCCCCTGGCAGTTTCCTTCAACTGCCAATCCCACCCCCACTCCCCTGACAGTTTCCTTCAACTGCCAATCCCACCTCCACTCCCCTGGCAGTTTCTCACTACTGCCGATCCCTTTCTTATAGTATTACGATGATTGTTCAAGGTCCACTTGTGAGTGAGAACATGTGATACTTAGTTCTTTGTTTCTATGAAAGATCACTCAGTATTATAGACTCTAAGTCCATCCAGGTTGCTGTGAAAGTTCACGATTTTGTTCTTCTTTATGGTTGCGTAATATTCCATTATGTATATGTATCACATTTTTTTATCCAGTTCGCTTTCGATGGGTAGCATGGTTGGTTCCATGTTCTTGTTACTGTGAACAATGCTGCAATAAACAGATATCTGTTTATAGAGTGATTTGAGTTCTTCCAGGTATATTCCCAGCATGGGAATTGCAGGGTCATATGGAAGGTTGATTTTTAGATTTTTTAGGAATCACCACATTGTTTTCCACAGAGGCTGCACTAGTTTACACTCCTGTCAACAGTGTAGTAGTGTTCCCTTTTCACTTCATTTTCTCCAGCATCTGTTGTTTTTTGAGTTACTGATGATGGCCATCCTGACTGGAGTTTGGTGGTATCTGAGTGTGATTTTAACTTGCATTTCTTTGACTACTGAGGCTGAGCACTTTTTCATGTATCTGTTGGTTGCTCTTATGTCTTCTTTTGAGAACTATCTATTCATATACTTTGCCCACTTTGTAATGGGGTTATTTGCTTTTTTTTTTATCTTTTCAGCCCGTTTGAGTTCTTTGTAGATCCTAGATGTTAGGCTTTTTCCAAACATACTGTCGTCAAATATTTTTTTCCAGTCTGGGGGCTGTCTCCCACACTCTTGATGGTTCCTTTAACTTTACAGAAGCTTGTTAGTTTGATGAGAGTCTATCTTCTCTCTTATGGGATGGGCACCTTGGGGTT
>NW_007016459.1:3504-4473 GCF_000164805.1 Carlito syrichta
CATGTTTCTCTCATATTGCAACTTCTATTTATGTCATTTAATTTTGTTTCTTTCAATATTTATTGTGTTTGTGATGGTTGTTTTCTTTTGACAGTACACACGCACTTTGGAGTAATCATGGCCAAAATCCAAGTCACAGGTCACATGTTGCTAAATAAATATTTGTACATCCACATAAGTTTTTCAGATTCTCTTGCCACCTACATGTCCCTCATCAGCTGAATATGAAGGAATGAGGTCTTCTTTGGCTTTCCCATTTTTCTGAGAGTCAGTACTAACTTCCACTTCTTATGCAGATTATTGTTAGTCACCCTTGCCCAAGCTAGGAAAGAGACAGCTAAGAAGAAAATGTTATTGATCATTATGCAGGGTAAAATTAGTTTTTAACTAAATTTGACTTTTTAAAAATGCATAGCTGTTATACAACATCTCTATATATACTTGAACACTCCCAATTGCACATCCTGTTTTATTTTGAATGCTACTTTTTTCTGGTTTAGAAACTGGTCTGCCTACCGCATTTTTCATAGTAAAATACAATACATGGTGAATTGATGTATAAATATCAGGGCTGGGCACAATGGCGCAAGTCTGTAATCCCAGCACTTTGGGAGGCTGAGGCAAGAAGATTGCCTGAGCTCACGGTTTCGAGACCAATCTGGGCAACTTGGTGAGACCTTGTCTCTACAATAAATCAAATAATTAGCCAGGCATGGTGGCACCTGCCTGTAGTTCCAGCTACTTGGAAGGCTGAGGCAGAAGGATCACCTGAACCTAGCAGGTTGTGGCTGTGGTGATCATGAGTGTGCCACTTCACTCTAGCCTGGGCAACAAAGTGAGACTCCATCTCAATAAATAAATAAATAATCTAGAAAGCAGGTTAGAGTGTGTTTGTTTAAACATGGTAGTCACAAAAATTTCATTTCACTTTTATATAACTCATTTGGATATACTTCTAATTTATGCACA
>NW_007016460.1:0-835 GCF_000164805.1 Carlito syrichta
CTAGCTAGCAAGCTTGCCAGAAAACTGACTTAATTAGCTAGCCAGCTGGTTAGCCAGCTGACAAAACTAGCTGACTTAACTAGTTGGCAAACTGGCTAGCCAGCTCACTTACTTGCCTAGCTACCTAGCTAGCCAGCAGCCTAACCAGCAGACTAAATGGGCTGACTTAACAAAGTAGCCAGCAGACTAGCCAGCACACTTAACTAGCTAGCTACCTAGCTAGACAGCTGGAGAGCCAGCTGACTTAATTAGCTGACATAACTAGAGGCCTGATGGCTACCAGATGACTTAACTAGCTACCTAACTACATAGCCCGCTGGTTTCCCAGCTGACTTAACTCCCTAACTACCTAGATAACCTGCTGGCCCACCAGCTTATGTAACTAGATGACAATATGCCAGCCAGGTGGCTAGCCAGCTGACTTTACTAGCTAGCTGTCCTGATAAGCAGCTGACTTGCCAGTTGACTTAACTAACTGATTCAACTAGCTAGCAACCTGACTTAAGTAGCTGACTAAACTAGCTAGCTACCTAGCTAGCCAGTTGGCTTAACTAGCTGATTTAACTAGCTAGCTAACTATCATATACCTAGCTGATTTAATTAGCTGACTTAACTAGCGAGCTAGCTGACATATCTAGCTGAATTAACTAGCTCTCTACCTAGCTAGTCAGCTGACTTACTAGTTGAAATATCTAGCGAGCCAGCTGACTGCCCATCTGATGTAACTAGCTTCCTAAGTAACTAGCCAGCTGGCTAGACACTGACTTTATGTGCAGACTTAGCAAGGTACCCAGCTGGTTAGCCAGCTGATTAACTAGCTGAATTAACTAGCTGG
>NW_007016461.1:0-938 GCF_000164805.1 Carlito syrichta
CGCCACCAAGAATGACTCGAGGGTTTGTGTTCTGGGGAGTGATGTGGTCTCGCTATGTGGCGCACCCACTCGGCCTCCCAAAGCCACAGTCTGATTGTCTGCCAATCCAACATCTTTCAGGAACTCTAGGCCCAAGCCTGGGGCCTCATTCCCAAATGATCTCTGTCTGTTCATGATGATCCCAACTCCATACACAAGTGGATGCTCTTCTTTTTCTTCCTTTTTTCCTTTTTTTTCTTTGAGTCGGATTCTCACTCTGATGCCCAGGATGGAGGGAGGTGGCTCACACTGGCCACTGCAGCCTTAGCATGCTGGGCTCTGGCGAGCCTTTCCCTAGCCTTCGGAGGAGCTGGAAAAACAGGTGCGTTCTACCATGTCTGACCCTTTGGGATGGATGGTGGAAACAATGTCTCACCGTGGTTCTCGGGTGAGTCTCAGACTGCGGGCTTTGGCCGGCCCCTGGCCTTGGCCTCCCAAAACGCTGGGATGACTAGGCTGAGTTCCCAGACCCAGTCTCAATCCTTCATCAAAAATGAACCAGAAGGCCTGGGGCAGCAGCCAATGCCTGGAATTCCAGCACTCTGGGAAACTGATGTGGGAGGATGACTAGAACTCAGAAGCCCAAGGCCAGCCCAGGCCATGCAGGGAGACCCTGTCTCTGCACCCATCCAAACAGGGTGGCTGGGTACGAGGTGCCATTCCTCCCGGCCACTCTGGAGTCTGAGGCAGGAAGATCACCAGAGCCTGCTATTTTGAGTCTGGCAGTAAACAACTGTCGTGTCCCTGGGCCCTAGCTTGGGTCGCAGAGCCAGACTTTGTCTCCAAAAACATTAGAACCGCACATAGATTCTCAACTGTGTGTGGTGTGTTCACAGTACAACTAGCTTTAGTTCCAGGAAAAATGGGACTGGGAGGAAGTAATGCACCTGGGTGAGGGA